>NC_133151.1:29157825-29457825 GCF_048418815.1 Hemitrygon akajei | reverse complement strand
GTGACAGTGGTGTACTTGTCTCGTGACGGGTGTTGAAGCTATACTGGACTTGAGGTAATGGTCTTGTGATAGTGGAGTGACGTCATTTTCCCGCCAGTAGAGGTCATATGACAGTTTTTTTTTTACAGGGTATAAAAGGAGGACCCCTCATGTGAGGAGGGGCAGTTCGTGGCTGGATTTGCCATGTTGACTTCATGCCACTGCGTGATTTAATGTTATGACACAGTTTAGTTGAAAAATGGAGTTTTATTTAATGCCTAAAGTTTAAAAGGTCATTGCCAGCAGTTTCTTTTTAATACTGCTAGTTGAGAATTAGTGGAGAGTGAAGATCGGAGTTCGGGAGTTAAAAGATCGAGGAAAATCGATTTCGACGGTGAAACGGGTTCAACCTTGTTTGATCCCCATTCGGAAGAATTTCGTTGACTGTTCTCGTGTTAATCCCTGTGAATAGCAGAAACGATTGAGTACAGTTTTGTAAAGGAAAGGTCAGTGCCTTTAAGCCGTTTCATGTTTCACTTTCGTAAATTCTTCGTGGGAATCGAAACAACGCGACGTGAAAGAGAATTTAAATCTTCTTAAAAAGTCTCCCCCTTAAATGGACTGTAAGCATTAAGAACTGTTTTTGCAATATCGCCTTAAGAACTGTTTAAGCTTCATTGCTTTAAGAACTGTTTAAGCTGCCGCACAGCAGCTGATTTCCGGTTACGTTAGTGATTTGTTTACTTTTGGGGGGTTTGTTTTCAGTGTTTAATAAACGTGTTATTTGTTGTAAATCCCTGCCTCACTCATATATTTATTGTTGTTTGAATCCGTCACACATGACATAAAACCAAATCAAAACGGTTTGGTGAAAGCCTTGACAAACCCAATGGAGCTCCTCCAATATGTAACGAGCGGTATTGATAGAGGGAAACTGTTGCTTTGGAGTGCCTTGAAAATCAGAAGGCATTTGACAAGGTGTCACATGAAAGGCTGATGCACAAGACTTGAAGTCACATTGGTGGAAGAAGTGTGGTAACATCGACTGGGGACTGATTATCATATAAAACATAGTGATCAAACTGATTAGCCACTTTAAAGGAGCTAGGAATTTGGATCCCAAGAACTTCCCGCTGATAAACCCTGCTAAGGATCTTGTTAATATCTCCTTGAATGTGCTCTCTCGAGAAACAACTCCTCACATTTATCTCAGTTAAACTTTATCAGACATTTCTCAGCCCATATCTGCGTCTGAACTATATCATGTTGTACTCTTTGTCAGACCTCTTCACTACTCAGAACTCCATCAATCTTGGTATCATCATAAATATACTGACCTACGCATCTACATTCTCATCCAAGTCATTGATATACATGAGAAACAACAAAGGTCCCAGCACATATCGCCGTGGAAGACCACTAATTGCAGACCTCCAGCTCGAATAATTCATTTCCACCACTACCTTTTGTCATCAATGCACAAGCCAGTTCTGAATGCAAACAGCCAATTAGCCACAGACCCCATGCATCGTAGTCTTCTGGATTAGCCTCCCATGAGGGACTTTGTGAAACGCCGTAATGAAATCTATGTAGACACCATCCTCTGCCCTGCCATCATCAATCACTTTCATCACCATGCCAATAAACTCATTCAACTTGGTAACGGAGACCTACCATGCACAAACTCAGGTTGGCTCTACATAATTCAGCCATGGGTTTCCAAATGTGTACATAACCTATCCTTAATAATCTCCTCCAGCAATATCCATACAACTGACGTGAGACTCAATAGCCTATAGTTCCCGGGATTTTCCCCGGATCTTTCTCAAACAAAAGTACATCATTAGACATTTGCCAGCTCTATGGGACCTCGCCTATGGCTGGAGCGGGCACAAAGATACTGACCAAGAGCACAGTAATTTTGTATCTTGCATCCTTCAATAAATCCCAACAGTGCCTGGGGACATGTCCAACTTGATAGGCACTACACTTGCTCCACCTTGACCTCTAAATGCCCAAAATATTTATACATTCAGAACTGATCTCTTGGTCCTCCAGATCATTTCTTTTGGTAAGTAATGAAGCCAAGTACTCATTAGTATTTCATTAATATTTTCTGCATACAAGTAATGTCCTTTTTTATTCTTGTGTCGTCCTACCCTATCTCTAGTTATCCCTTAGTTCTTGATATATGTTTAAAATCGCTTGGGATTCAGATTAATCTTCTTTGCCAAAAACTTTTTATGGTCCCTCCTGGCTTTCCAAATTCCCTTCTTGACTTCGTTTCACGTCTCTCTATACTCGTCATGTGTTTTACATGATCCTACTTTTCGACTCTTTACATGCGTTCCCTTTTATCTTCTTGTCTAAATTTAATATCACCTT
The DNA here is from genome assembly GCF_048418815.1 of Hemitrygon akajei. Classification (NCBI taxonomy): domain Eukaryota; kingdom Metazoa; phylum Chordata; class Chondrichthyes; order Myliobatiformes; family Dasyatidae; genus Hemitrygon; species Hemitrygon akajei. The sequence continues at coordinate 29,455,461 of NC_133151.1, read as the reverse complement.
GGACATTCAAGGTTCTGTTACCTTTCCATCCACGTACTTCCTTCTAACTGGAACATACCATTCCTGTACTCCGTTCACTGACTATTAAATACCCTCCCTTGCATTGAAAAGGTGTTCCCAATTAACTCTTCATTTTTCCAGCATAATGCCCTGATAATATTCCAGACTCCAATGTAAAACTATCCACAAGGACCATACCTAAACTTATCTATAGCTACCCTAAGAGTTAAGGAGTTGTGACCACTGATCTCTGACTGTTCACACACTGTAGGGGTAGTTACCTACCCAGGCTCATTACCAGCTCTAGTTCTGCTCCTCGTCTCATTGGACTGTCCACATATTAATTTAGGAAACACTCTTGGATACATTTAACAAATTCTGCCCCATTTAAATCCCTTCAACCAGGATGGTACCAGTTTATAGTAGGGAAATTGTAACCAGCCCCACACCCTACCATCGCAAAAACCCCATTATTATTTTACGTTTCATTAGTATGATTACATATCAGTTCTTCAATATCACGGAGGCTATTTGTGGTCTGTAGTACAATGCTATCAATATGATTACACCCTTTCTATTCCTGGGATCCACCCAAATCGACTCAGTGTCTGACCCCTCCTTTATGTATCCCCCGAATGCAGCTGTGATATCGTCCATGATTAGTAGTTCACCTGCCCCTCTTTTACCTCCTTCCTAACTTTTCTAAAACCTCAAAAATCTGGTACATTAATCACCCATACTGCCCATCTCTCAACCAAGACTCGGTACTGGCCACACCATTGTATTTCCATGTACTGGTGGTTCCTGCTCTGTTCATCATATTTACCCGTAATAATCCTAACACTGAAATACACACATCTCAAACTCTCAGCGTCATCATAACTGATAATTGGATTTTCTCTATCGATACTTTCACAGACTTCTACCTTCTGTCTAATCATTCACATATTGATCCGGTGCTCCACACTCCATCCTTCTGAAACACCAGCTTAAAATCACCATCCTCCCCACCTTCCTCCAACCCCCACCACTGAATAGAATTCGCACACCTTCAGCCAGGATATTGGTTCCCCTCCAGTTCAGATGCAATCCGTCCCGAGTCTACAGGTCATTCCTTCCCCAGAAAAGGTTCCATGGATTCAAGAACAAAAAACTCTGCCAACCTGCAATATATTTTCAGCCACAGATAGCTATGTTTTCATTCCTTTCCTACCTGCTCTACCTGTGTCACCGTGAGTAATCCACAGATTACTACCTTGGAAGTCCGTCTCTTCAGACTACTTCCTAACAATATATACTCAGTATGGGATCTTTCTCCGTTTTTTAACAATGTTATTGTTGCCAATTTGCAACACGCCCACAGGCTGTTCACACTTCCCCTTGACAATATCATGCAGCTGCACCGATATACCCTGGACCTTAGCACCCGCGAGGTAACACACCATCCAGGCGTCTCCTCTGCGGCCAAGGTACTTCCTGTCTGTCCGCACGAGATGCTGAGTCCCTTATCACTGCAACATTGTCTGATTTTTCAAATTTTCTGTGCCTCAGAACCCACCACAGCAGCACTGATTGGTCATCACCCACATGAAAAGCGGGCTACTTGTTCCTGTAGGGAATGGCTAGGGGAGCCACTAGGATTTCTCAGTCTCATTTTGAACTCCAATAATTTTGTAGGAGCAGCTACAGTCAAAAGTCACTGATAGAGTCAATGGTCTCGGTCTGACTGTCTGAGGACCTTGCTTAAAAACTGTGATGCTCTGACATTGAAGAACTTAGATAGCAATTCACAGGCTTTGTGTTGGATGGTGGGAATGAAGGGTAGCGGCACAGGTTTTCTTTCCATGGACTAAAGTCAAGCTGGGTGGTGCATTGATTGGCCACTAGATCCTGTCATTTGTGGTCATGGGTGACAACAGGATGGCAGAGTAGTTGGAAAACAGGAAAGTTACCGTGGTCAGGATCAGCTCATATCCAGGACAGTTATGCCCTTCCGAGACTGAGCCCGAGTTCACGGTTAGAATGCAAATTTTTCTCTTAGATTAGGAGCAGCAACAGTCAGTACCAGATTCCAGCAGCATCACTCACCGATCCCAGGACCAGTGGAGTTGCTCCAATGCCGATAGTTGGGAATGTTTAACTGGATACGCGATCACTCTCACAGAGTGCCATTCTGCCATTGTGTTCTGTCCTGGGGTTGGAGAGGAACTCTCAGTGGAACTTGAATTATACCTATTTCCTGGTCCGTCCAATCGGGAACAGCACGGTGGTCGTGGCGAGTCCTAGGAGATGATGTTACTTTGGCATTAGGTGTTTAAATCTCGCACGCAGCATGTACAAAATACCAGAATTCGCTGCTTTGCTGATCTCAGGGTCCCTTTACAACCGGTCACTGGAACTCGCAACTTCTGCCTACTCATCATGCATAAGGTTACAATTCAGCTCCCGTGAAACCAGAATCTTATACAGCGTGACAAGCACGCTGAAAAATTGACAATTTTTCAAAGATGCTTCCTGTTGAGATATAAAATATTGTAATATTATTCGTCTTGTGTGACTTCATTTTCTTCGAGTGCAGGAAGGTAAATATGATGTTTGAATTATTAAAGATTTATTAAAGGTCAGAAATGGATAATGGAAAACCCCTCTGTTTAAATCTAGAGGGTAGATTGCTCTCGGGATGGGCAGCAATACAAACAGAGAATCTAAGCAGTGTGAGGGGTTACGTAACAAAAAGGTAGATTGTCAAGAAATGCAGAGTGCCAGAGGGACCCTGGATTTATGAGGACAGATCTCGGAAGCGGCCTAGTTCGGTCAGTTAGTTAAGAATCGATGGAGACTTAACTTAATGAACTCCACAATCTCACACTGTACCAGAGACTAGCAGGTACAGAGTGAACACCACACTCTCACACTGTATCAGAGATTGACAGGTACAGAATGAACCTCACACTCTCACACTGTATCAGAGACCGACAGGTACAGAATGAACCTCACACTCTCACACTGAACCAGAGACGAGAAGTTAGGCAATGAATCCCACTCCCTCTTCTTCTCCCTCTCCGTGTGTGTGTGTGTGTGTGTGTGTGTGTGCGCGCGCGTGTGCGCGCGCGCCTAATCACTTGTGCAGCTAGGATCGAGTTGAGGCGCTGAAGGGCGGTTTAAAATTGCAAAGTGCTAGGACAAAAGATAGGGGTCGGTCAGAGTCGGCCAAATCCGTGTACTGATGAATAATTAATCAATAAAAAATTGAGATCTGGAAATGTGGCTGCTATTGACAAAGTTCAGTTATTATAATTAAAGATTTGGCGTTATTTCTACAAGCTGAGTCACTGCTGATGTAATGCTGAAGAATTTTGATATAATTGTCTTCAATCTGCCGAATATTAACATCAGAGAAACACAAATGTAATACTGAAGGAATTCAGCAGTCTAGGCAGCATCTATGGAAAAGAGTGCAGCCAACGTTTCGGGCCGACATGTCGACTGCACACTTTCCGATTGATAAACCCTGGACTAATGAGGTCCTCCAGAAGTTTATACGTTATTGCTTGCACTTCCTGAATCCGCTGTTTTTCTCTGGTTTCTGACTGCCTCAGAGATTGGCATTACAGTAAATCATTTGTTCAAGTGGCCATAACTAAACAAGTTAGTCAAGGGTATCATAGTATCTCTGGAGACTTATACTCTGTATAGATCAGGGCAGCTTTCAATGCGTCAGCTCAAACCGTCTGCCGGAGATATGACCTGGAGCAACAGAAATCACAGATTCTCACTGAAATGGTGCATCCAGTCATGTTGCGGATAGAAGACGTTTACTATCCTTTTATATCAGGTTTTGGAATTCCTGGTAAGCCACCGTGACAGCTGCCATTGCTGGGAGTTGAATGTTAATTGCAATGTTGTTATTGTTCTGTCGCTGGTTGCCACTGTCGCTGTTCTGTGCGGTTATAGTGTTCCTTATTTCAGGAACGGAAGAGAAATACCGGGAGTGTGGAATCTGGGATCTGGATCTCAACACTGCAAAAAATCAACAAATCCACCAACTTCAATGGAACGAGAGCGTCGGGTAGCGTTCATCCAGCGCGTTCTCATCAATAAGAGGATGTTCGGGTCTCGGTGCTTTTGGTCTTGTAGCAGCTGCACTGCATTTATAAATATTGTTGTCATACAGCCCGCAGAAATCATACCAATTGATCGTCTGCTTTGTATTTCAGCGATTGCCTGAATTGAGTGCAACAAACATACTATAGACTGGTGATAACAATTTAGCAAATGTGAGGATTTCCGTGTTATAGATCCAAAATATTGTGGCTTTTCAGTAAATATCTGCTGTATGACTGAATATAAAGCAGTGGATGACAACGCAATAAAGTCGTTGCTGAGACAATTAGCACAAGCGACTTGGTGCTTTATAGTTATTAATACTATGAAATGTATTCTATTGTATCTACATTCGACACCGTTACAGACATCTGACTATGGCACCGAGTTTGCTGTTGGACGTTGAATTCCACTCCCCTGCTTCCCAGTCATCCGTTCATTGGAAGGCGTCGTGTCTGACTGTGAGTTTCTATCAAACTGCACTGTCCCTGTTGGAATCAGTCAATGTTCTGTTGTAAAGTCAGTGAGGTGGCAAATGCTGGAATAGGAAACAAACTCGGGGAACGCTGGAAATACTAAACCCCAAGCAGCTTGTATGGGAAGAGAAACCAGTTAACAGTCTTGTCAGGGGTCTCTCTGAGAACAGATCTGAGTAGAAAAAAAAATAACTGCTTTTCCACATATTCTGTTTTGCCTGGATGAGCCTTTCCAGCATTTTCTGTTTCTGATCCGTCCTTCAGCTTTTCTTACAGGGATAGCCATGGAAGGTGATGACTGTCTAAAGGAAGAATACCTCAATCAGCCTCCGGATTAATTCATTTCATTCAGGCGAGAAGGGAAAGGCGCCGGTTGAAAATGTTTCAACCAGTATTAACTCTCAGGAGGTAGTTACCCAGTTTTACCTTTCCGCTGCCACTTCCCATTTCAGACATATGTGAGGAATCTGAATTCAGACATTACTAACTTTATTTTAATGTGTAAACTCCTTCTCTGTTTGGGCCAGCTCTGCGCACCCTCTCGACCCTACCACCATTAAATACATCAATAAAGTTGAAGTATTACAGGATCCCAATAAAACTGCTGCTCAGTATTTTCTCAACTTGCTGTTCCCTGTCTCTCTTCCAGCGAACTTGGTGGCGATTGTGATCCTGTCTCGGGGAAAGTGCGGCATCTCCAAATGTGTCACTATCTACTTGGTGGGAATGGCAGCGGCCGATCTCCTGGTCGTTGTCTCTGACCTGCTGCTCAGGTGGACCGCTCGGAATTATTTTCCTCGATGATTTTTGTTCATCACTCCTGTGTGCAGACTCGATACGTGGTTGGTTTTTGCGAGCACTGCGACCTCAGTGTGGCTGACTGTCGCTTTCACGGTCGATCGATTTGTGGTTATTTGCTGTGAGAAGCTGAAAACAAAATATTGCACCGATAGAACGGCGACCGTTGTTATCGGGACAGTGAGTACGCTGGCCTGTTTGGAGAGTGTCCCCCGGTATTTTGTATACGAGCCCAGAGAAATGATTGATGGTGTTCCCTGGGGTTGTGTTCGTACAGCAAGCAACAAACACGCTCCTGCATGGACGGCATTTGCGATATTTCATCGCATTGTAGTCCCTTGTGTCCCATTCTTTCTGATTTTGCTGTTCAATATTCAAACTGTCAGGCAGATTCTAACGGCAGGGGGCTCCAGGGACAAAAGAGTTGAGAGAATGACAAGGACTAGGAGATGGAGAACCGACTCAAAACCATCGTTTTGCTCTTCAGCATAACCGGTAGTTTCATACTTTTGTGGATAACCCAGGTGGTATTTTATATCTATTAACGGGTTTCGATGAGATTTGTTTATTCTATCATGGATCCCCATTACATCACACAACACACATCAGCAATGCTGCAGATTCTCATTTCCTGTACTAGCACGTGTATTTACGCCCTGACTCAGAGCAAATTCCGAGAGGAACTAAAGAATGCGGTAAAATACCCAATGAATCTCATTTTGAAACTTGTTAAACGTTACAAATAAATGCTGTAAAGTATTACAAATCAGCTGACTTCATGCTCCCTATTCTATACATCCCCCCCACCGTGGGTAAATGGAAACAATGTGATGAACATATTAACAAAATAAAGAGGAGAAAATCTGCATACCCTCGAGATACAAAACAGCACACATAAAACCTTGATGAAGTTTCTTGGCCTGAAATTCTGGAGGAACTCTGCAGGCCAGGCAGCATCTATGGAAAAGGAGTAAACAGTCGACGTTTATGGACGAGTCCCTTCATAAGACTGCTATCAACTGTTACTCTTTTCCATTCTGTGTGTGTTACGTTCGAGTTACAATACAGCAGTGCCCAGCTGAACGCAACGGCATCACTGGTCTCAATATCCCAAATAAACCCCCTTTGCATATGGTCAAATTGTTGAAAAGCTGTTGTAAATAATCGCCTGTTAATTTGAAACTTGTGGAGAATCTGTCACCCTTCCTTCCCGGTTCAGATAAAACCGCCTGATCTTGCAGCATATTTTCCTCTGTATCAAATACTCCTACTCCCTTTCCTTGACCCTCTTCTTATTTTGTTTCTCTACCTTGAACTATCTCCCTTAACTGAAGTTTAATTATTTACAAACGTGTGCTGTTGCTTTCTGCTTAGTATCTACTTCATTGGCGGACTTGACACTACTAAAATGGTTGAGGTGCCGTAGCTTCCGTTTCCTCTTTGAACCTGCTTTCCTTCTCCGGTTACATGAGTTCATTTTCTTCTCAACCTTGTGTATTAACTACGATAAATATTAACAATATGGATAAGATCATCAACTTTGTTTCTTGGAATACAAATGGTTTAAATCACCTGATAAAACGGGAAAATATATTTAAATTATTCCACAGAATGAATGCTAATATTATTATTGTACAGGATACTCATGTGAGGAAGGAGTATAGTCAACTTTTTTTTAGGTTTTGGAAGGAAAAGCAATATCATTCGAATTCACTAGCTAAAGTAAGAGGCGTTTCTAATTTTTATAGACTCTTTAACCTCCTTTATAAATTATGAAACAATTTCGGACCCACAAGGTAGATTTTTGCTCCTTACTGGTTTACCTTTTAATCAAAAAGTTGCCTTAGTTATTGTTTATGCTCCGAATATCGACTGCCCTGAATTATTAAGTGTTTATTTACATCCTCCCCTAATTTGAATGACTATATATTGATAATGGGAGGGGGTTTTAATTGTTATTTGAATCCCTCGATGGACAGATCCAAACCCACTCAGGCTTTACCAAATAAATATGCCTCTCTTATTAATTCTTTAATGGTTGATTCCAGAGTTTCTGAAATTTGGCGATTTTTATACCCTAAGGATAAAGAATTTTCATATTTCTCTCATGTTTATCATAATGACTCAAGAATTGACTATGTCTTTATTGATCATCGTTTACTCATAGATGTTACTGATTGTAAAAATGACTCTATTACTATCTCTGATCATGCACCCTTTAAGATTTCTATTAAGACAGCGAATTCATCCTCAAACGTTAAATCATGGTGGTTCAACTCTACGTCAGGACTCAGACTTTTTCAATTTTATTAAACAAGGAATTGATTTTTTCAACAAACCTCACAGAAGAGATTTCTAGTGGAACACTATGAGACACTTTTAAAGCATTTATTCGTGGACAAATTATTTCATCTTCTGCTGAAATCAGGAAACGAAATAATACAGAAATACTTACGTTGGTTGATAAAATTAAAGAAATTGATAAGATCTACTCAGTAACCCCGAGTAGAGATCTTTATAAGAAGGGAGTTGAGCTTCAAATGGAGCACAATTTGTTATTATCCTCCTCGATTGAAAATAAGTTAATTAGGTGTAGGACCCTGTGTTATGTACATGGAGACAAATCTGGTAAACTATTGGCAAACCAAATGAAAGCTGTTACAGTTAAACGGCAAATTATTAGGATTCGTAAACGAGATGGTATTCTGACGACTGATCATGAAGAGATAAACAAAGCATTTCAATTTTTATAATGTTCTATACCAATCATAATTTTCTGATGATTCCTCCACAATAAATGATTCTTTAAGGAAATTGAATATTCCGAAATTAACAGATGCACCCATTACGGAAACTGAAATAAAAGAGTCTATTTCTTCAATGAATTCAGGAAAAGACCCTGGTCATGACGGTTATACTGCGGAATTTTTAAAAATTCTTTTCCTCCATACTCTCTCCTTGTTTATGTAAAATTTTTAAGGATGCATTAACTATAGGTAAACTGCCACAATCCTTTTACGAAGCCGCTATCTATTTAATTCTTAAAGAAGACAAAGACCCTGATGAATGTGCATCATATCTACCCATTTCTTTGCTGAATACGGAGTCCAAGATTTTTACCAAAATTTTGGCCACTAGATTGCAAAATATATTACATCAAATTATTTCTGAGGATCAGACCGGATTTATTAAAAATCGTTATCATCCTTTAATATTAGAAAATTAATTAATATAGTTTATACTCCTTCATCAAAAATTCCAGAATGTGTCATCTGCTTAGATGCTGAAAAAGAGTTTGATGCAGTAGAATGGCCATACTTGTTTAATACGCTGCAGAATTTTAATTTCAGCCCGACATTTATGTCATAGATAGATAGATAGATACTTTATTCATCCCCATGGGGAAATTCAACATTTTTTCCAATGTCCCATACACTTGTTGTAGCAAAACATGGATTAAATTAATATATTATAAGCCGTTGGCTTCGATATTTAATAATAACCAAATATCTCCCCTTTTTCAGTTGTTCCTTGGCACGAGGCAAGGCTGTCCTATATGTCCTCTGCTATTAGATATTGCTGTGGAACCCTTAGCCATTGTTATTGGTGACTCACCCAATATTTTTGGTATCACCCGTGGGGAGGGGACGCATAAGCTATCATTATATGCTGATAACTTATTACTATACAACTCCGACCCGGAGAGATCCATTCCTGTTCAGTTTAGCAGCTTTTCTAGTTATAAACTAACTCTTAATAAGAGTGAATTATTCCCATTAAATATGCAAATCCCAATCTATAAACACTTAGCATTTAAATTTGTCACAGATAACTTTACTTATTTGGGTATTAAAGTCACTAAGAAACATAAAGACGTATTTAAAGTTAACCTCTTACCTTAAATTGACCAAATTAAGCAACTTATTAATAGATGGTCCCCGTTATCTTTGTCATTAGTTGGTCGAATCAATGCCATTAAGATGGTGGTTTTACCTAAATTTTTATACCTATTCCAAGCATTACCAATTTTTATTCCTAAATTCTTTTTTGACATTATCGATTCCAAAATATCTTCGTATATATGGCGGACTAAAATTCCTAGATTAAGTAAAAAATATTTACAGAAGCCTAAGAAGGATGGTTTTACTAAGATTTTACTATTGGGCAGCTAACATTAGAAATTTAATAATTTGGACACAAGAATCGGTTACATTATCAAGACGACAATGGATAAACCTGGAGTGCAAATCTGTACAAGATTTCTCATTGTTTTCCATTTTAGGATCTTCGCTTCTTATCTAAATTGAATAAACATATAACTAATCCTATAGTTAAATATACACCACGAATTTGGTTTCAATTCCGGAAAAGTCTTGGCTTAATAAATAAGTTTATCTTATCAAGGCCTGTTATATCTAACTTTTCCTCAGCCCTCTCTTATAGACCAAGCCTTTGTGTTGTGGAAAACAAAAGGCATAACATGTTTTCATGATCTATCTTAGATAATAGTTTAATGTCCTTTGAACAGTTGTCCAATAAATATAATTTACCTAAAACCTCTCTTTTTAGATACTTACAAATCAGATTTTTAAAAAATAATGTGCTGCCATCATTTCCGAATTTATGTCCAACGGACATTACGGAAAAAATGTTAGCTCCGAATCCCTGTCAGAAGGGTATAGTAGCTGTCATATATGAAATGATTACGAAACCACAGCCAGAGATATCAGACAAAATTAAGAAATAATGGGAAAAAGAACTTCACTGTTTCTTATCTGCAGAGCTGTGGGAGAAAATTCTACAGTTAGTTAATTAGTTAATTCCTCTTCCAAACATGCCCTAATACAATTTAAGATTGTACATCGGGCTCATGTGTCTAAGGACAAACTTGCTCGATTTTACTCTCATGTTAACCCTATTTGTGACTGATGTCACTCTGAAATTGCCTCATTGACTCAAATGTTTTGGTTTTGCCCCTGCTTGTAAAAATATTGGCAAGATATTTTTGGTATTATCTCAACAGTTTTGAATATCAAGTTGCAACCTTATCCTATTACTGCAATTTTCGTCTTGCCAGTGGCGCACAATGGTCAATTGGCCCTGCAGCTAGGCGGATGATGGCATTAGTTACATGAATGGCTAGAAGATCTATCTTATTGAAATGGAAAAAAAATATTTCTCCAGCCACATCTCAGACGTTTTCTCAAACTATTTCTTGCTTGAGTTTAGAAAAAATTTGAAAACTGTCATTTTTGATCCGTCAGTTAAATTTTAAGAAACCTGGAGACCATTTATTCAATCTTTTCATATGGGTTAGGCTGACCTTTCCCAAACCTGATTCTTGCTATCTTATTTGGATAGAGGTAAGGAGTTATTAACGCTACTGTGTGTATTTGATATGTTTTATTAGCCCATGATGGTTAGGTGTTTTTTTTTAGATTTTTTCCCCTTTTTTGGGTATTTTTCACATTTTTTGTAACTTACTATGAGTTTGGGAGGCTACCATATACGGATTGTTAATTGTTTGTATTTATACTTTAACCTATAAATTATGGAATCTTAAGCTCTCCGTATTTGATGTTTTCTTACTATGTTTATTTGAAAATTAATAAAAAAGATATTAAAAGAAAATAAAATACAAACTCATAAAAGACACCATACCTTACTATAAATTCAGACCTGTTCTAGATTAGGGTCAGAGTCCGAGACATCATGTTTTGTCTGATCCATTGTTACAGATAGGACAATCCATAATAACCGTCTGGATATATAATATTGCTGGATGAAAAAGCAGTAACAACGTCCATAATCGATATAGTCATTGCAAACACACATAACGCACAACAATTAACAAGTGAAAAGCACCAGAAATATGCTGAATTAAAAGAAGAAATTGAAAGTCTATGGAACAATAACAGGGTGTAAATTGTCCCAAAGGTAATATCAACAACAACTATCATCTCATACTCAATACACAATAGAATTAAACATTTAGGCAAGCAAACCAATATTACTGCAAATCCCCTTAAATCCACTATACTATACGTCACTGGAATGATCGGCAGTCCGTAGCTATTGAGGAATGACTCTGCGTCAGTACGCCAGAAATTCAGGTTTTACCAGCTTGAGCTGAGAAAGTCATAATAATAATAACAAAGCAATAATGTCGGCAGCATGAAATGTCGAGTTTGAAAGTGAGTTGTGGAAACATTCAGTGTTGGTGTGAGTGAAGTTGAGTGAATTTATCCCTCTGTTTCAAGTGCCGATAAAATAAATTTAAACATGAAATACATTGGTGCCCTGTCAGAATTTCTGTCGGTTTGATCGTCCATGTGCAATATAATCAGTTTATTCCAACATGAATGTCAGCAAGACAGGTCGTGGTAGTGTTCTGTTTTCTGTATGTGGATATGTCTTTTTTAATGAATGTATTAGGGACAGCACGGAGCGCACAAAACGAACAGCAAAGGCCACTGGATCAACAGCGCCCCTGGATAGGTTGAAACCACCAACAGTTCGCATAACAACCGAACAGAGGCCAACTGAATAAATGTGGAACACAAGGCATCTTCCTAGCTTTGCAGTCGGCGAAAAGAGATCGGTGCTTCGACTGGCTTTGTTTTTACAATCTGGATCGGTGGGAGGGATCAGAGAGTCAAAACCGATATAAACGCGTACTCGGCATATTCGAACCTGCGCGGGGAAACCCCAATGGACTTGTACTCGGCCACGACTACAAGTTCTTCAAAGCTGGATTCAAAACCCGGAGTCAGATAAACAGGGTTGATCCTGAACTAAAAGCGGGAATTGCTAGAAATATTCAGCAGATCTTTTAGCGTCTGTGAAGAGAGAAATCGAATTCACGTTCAGCTTGATAAACTTTCACAGGGAAATCAGTACACTGAATTGGATAGATGGAATCTCAGTTAGAGCAGAGCAGGATCGGAAGGTGTAGAATCCTCTTGGGGGAATTAAGAAACCACTCGTGTAAGAATACCTAGACGGGAATTTTTTTTATAGGCTTTCGAATTGTAGCTATGGATGTGGTCTACAATTTATAGCGGCAGTTAGAAAAACATATAAAAAGGTAATATTACGTTATTGGTAGTAAAATATTTCAATAGGCATATAGATGGGAAATCAAGTTGATGAATGTGTGGAAGGGAATAAGCAATTCACCTTTTGGTGTTGTGTAATGAACCAGATATGATAAAGTCATATTTTGGACAATGTCGCTATTAAGTTACCTCTCACTTAACTGCAGTCTGGACAGCTGTTGTCTGCGAGCCAAGGGAGACAATCCATCAATGGATTAAACACACAGAAGTAATTGGAACACGCTGCTGTTCAGAAACGAATGGTATTGGAATCCTACTAATGAGTGCCCGCATAATGGTCGATGGTTCCATTGAAGGTTGCATTTTGTACGAACGAATTAGCAAAGAACTGAATCGAGATTGTGTTAAGGAAATGAGGCTAATGTATGTTGATATTTGCTTGGTATGGTGAATAATACTTACCACTTTGCTGCTTCAAGCATATCCGACAGGAAGGAAATTCTTTATTTCAATTAGATTAGGCAGGTGTTACCAAAAGTTTCATAAGACTAAATATTCATCTTTTTTAGATACATATCTGGTGCTTTTCCACCTATATTTTATATTACGGTAGAGTCAGACTTATTTACGAAATTAAGCAATGGGATGTGTCATCCAAGACTATCAGATATCACGTCGGTTTAGCCAATGATGTTTTGCAGAATCCATCCTTTTTGGAATAAGATAGATAGATAGATAGATAGATAGATAGATACTTTATTCATCCCCATGGGGAAATTCAACTTTTTTCCAATGTCCCATACACTTGTTGTAGCAAAACTCATTACATACAATACTTAACTCAGTAAAAAATATGATATAATAAAGTTTGGAACTGGGGTTTCAATGTTAATTTACATCCTTTGATGTGTATTACTTCACATGTTGTCATTGCTTTGCTCTTTGCTCTAATGGTTACCCATGGTATTTTCCCCAGTGTGTGTTTATAGGGCAACTTTAAACAATTCAGTGTTTGCAAGCCTCATGTCGTTATATTTTATTTTTGCTGATTTTGATTTCATACAGTTATATTCCGTTTCAATATAGAAACATAGCAAACCTACAGCACAACAAAGTTCCTTCGGCCCGCATGTTGTGCTGAACATGTACTTACTTTAGAAATTACCTTTGATTACGCATAACCCTCTATTTTTCTAAGATCCGTGTACCATTTTTTCCTAAATTCCATATACCACTAATACTAATTCCCGTTAAATTACCGATATACAGAATGGTATGAAAGAGAGTACACTTATCATGTTTCTTCATGTTTTTGTTCGGATAATATTTTTAAATCCTCATCTGTATTTTTGACATAGTCAAAAATGCTGCTGTTCTTTCTGTGCAATATTCACTGAGACATATTAACAGTAACGTGATCCCCAGGATTTTCCGTGGATCGAAAAAGAGGAGATGTCGGCTACGGAGGATTTAAAAGATGTAAGATAACATCGAACTCGAATGGCTCAAGGACAGTGGAAGCAGACAGATCAAGTGTCTTTAAAACAGTCATTTGCTTGGAAATTAAGATGTCATTTTGTGGAACCGTCTTACATCTTCCATTTTGTGAGATGAAAACATCTGTGTTTGAAAAGAAACACAAAGTTGCTTCAGGTAATCAGTGGGTTAAGAGACCTTTTCCAAATTAGAAGTTATTTGTGAGGTGTTTTTGATATAATATAACATGGAAATGTGTGGATGTTGGGGTCAAAGCCTGTCTGGAGTGAATTAAACTGGTTACTAAAGGGGACAAAGAACCATAATTTACCGATGGACGCTTACTGGGAAGAGGGCAATAAATGGATGCTGGCCTGGAGCAGAGTTAACGAAAAGGATAATTCAAGAAAACCGGATGACCTACAGCCATTGACACTGGAATGGGATAATTGAATTGGAAAGAATGAATATAAAAGTGGCAACTTCGAATGTGCTAGCAGCGATAACTCTACCCTGAAACCCACCATCGCAAGGAAGAACCCCCAAGTCAGTGACCAGGAGAAGAAAGGATCGATCACTTGGCCAACTGAGATGCCCTGGTTTTGTGATATAGATGTCAATAGTAGGGACTTCCGGTAAGATGGCGATTGCTTAGCTGCTCCGAACTTTTGTTCCGTTACTGTCACCATCTTTGCACTAAATGTCTCCATTTTTTAAACCTTAGTTCGGAACTTTTTCGGTACCTCTTACTTGCCTGTGAACACATCTAACATACAATGTCTAGCAAGAGTTCTAAATCCGGGAGAAAGGAAGCTACGGCTCTCTCAGACGAGACCCTGGCTGCGCTCGGACAGCTCCGAGACGAAATTCTAAAGGAATTCAAAACCGCTTTCAAACAGTTGGAAGACAAACTGGATCGGATCAACGATAAAGTGGACAAACATGCTGAACACTTATCTCGCATCAATTCGACTTCTGAAGATTTAGAACGTCGTGTTCGATACTTGGAGACTCTCTGTTCCAGCTTAGAGGAAAAATGTAACAAACTCCTTTCCAAAATGGTGGATCTCGAAAATCGCAGCAGAAGCTGCAATCTTAGAATTCTTGGATTGCCAGAGGCCACCGAACAGGGATCAACAGTGAGGTTTTTCGCCGAGTTTCTCTGTGAGATATTCGGGAAAGATTTGCTTCCGAACCCGTCTGAGCTCAAACGGGCTACGTTCCCCCCGGAATTCCTGGCTCCTGCCCGCGACCAGTAATCTTGTGTTTCCATCATACCAGATAAAACACAGTCTGATTGTGGAGGCACGTCGCAGAGGTTCTTTTACTTTCCAGGATACAACCATTCGCTTTGTGGAAGATTTTGCACCCCAGACCTTAAAGAGTTTAAAGGAGCAATGAAAGTGCTTTTTGATCGTGGTTTTAAACCCTCTCTTCTTACTCCTGCCGATCTACGAATCAAGCTTAATACTGGAAAATACAAGTGGTTTAGGTCAGTGAAGGAAGCTGAAGCATTTGTGCAAGTCTTCCGGCTATCCAGTCATCTTCGGAACCCGATCTGACCTCCTAAAATGGTGGATAAGTACTTCTCGTAGTAAAATTACATTTTCTGGACTCAGACTTTACTTGAATCACTCAGACATTATTCATTGAAACTCTAAGGGCTGTTGACAATCTCTCCCTGGATTTGGTGTGTGTGTACTCTATTTTATTCTTGTATAACTTTATCTACAGAGTTCTACAACTGACTCTAACTTGTTTTGGAGGTTTGAAGTCTTTAGTGAAGGCCTCCCTGTTTGTTGGTTCACAGTTTAATTGCTGATTTATTTTTCCTTTTTTTATATTTATTTATTTTATTTTTATTTCTTTTCATCACCCCTTTTTTCTAATCTCTGAAATTGTTTTCTCTCCTCTCTGTAAATGGTTGATAAATACTCGCCTTGAATTTATATTTTTCCCCTTCCTCTCCTTTTTTAAAAATTTTATTTTCCCTTTCTCTTACTTTATTCTTCTATAATTTTTCGCGGGTAGGTTAGTTTTGGTTTTCTTCCGATTTTCTCTGTATTAAGTTTTATATTTCTGCAGAAGGTGTTCTAATCTGTAGTTATGTTTTTAGTGCATAAACTAGTTACTATTTGCTAGAGTATTTATACGCATCTGCTGTTAATGACACAGATCTGGAAGTTGTATTTGGGTTATTTTTTTGGTAGAGCTAGCTACTTGTTTTGGTAGCCGTCTAGTTTTGGGTTGTGTGGGTGGGGTGCTATTTCCAGTCCCAACATCACTCACTGTATTTATTGCTTCTCTTTATTGCTCAGGACATGTATATGTTTTGATTTTACGAATCTATGTTTACATCTCTGCTCCTAGACTGCTATTGTACTGCTTGACTTTTTATATGCCTGCTGCCTTTTATGCATTAGTAACTGATAATGGCTAGTGCACTTAAATTCGTGAGCTGGAATGTAAAGGGATTGAATCACCCTGTTAAAAGGAGGAAGGTATTCTCACATATCTAACAACTCAAAGCTGACATTGCTTTCCTTCAAGAAACTCATATTCGTTGTTTTGATAACTCCCGGCTTCTGTCAAAGTGGGCGGGTCAGCATTTTCATTCATCCTTTGCCGCTAAAGCTAGGGGAGTCTCCATTCTTATGAACTCAAATATTCCTTTTGAACTCCATAATAAAATATCTGATACAAATGGCCGTTTTATTATTGTTTCTGGTAAACTATATAACACTAAAGTTGCACTAGCAAACCTGTATGCCCCCAACTTTGATGATGTTAACTTTTTTGAACGGTTTTTTTCCTCACTACCAGAATTAAACTCGTACTCTCTTATACTGGGAGGTGACTTCAACTGTTGGTTGGATCCTAATCTGGATCGATCGTCCTCTGTTACCAGATTACCTCCTAAATCTGCCTTAGCTATCCAATCGTTTCTCTCTAATTTTGGTATCTCTGATATATGGCGTTTCCTTCATCCGACGAGAGAGATTATTCTTTTTTCTCACATGCTCACCATACCTTCACTAGAATTGACTATTTCTTACTCGATAACCAAATTATTCCATTTGCCTACTCTTGTGACTATCAGAGTATACTGATTTCTGACCATGCCCCAATTACTCTCTTTCTGAACTTTCCTGGCGTCCCTCAGAGGAATAAACACTGGCGGTTTGATTCAACTTTATTATCAGATGATGATTTTTTAAAATTTATTAAGGATCAGATAACCTTTTATTTTAACACTAATACATCACCTGAAGTCCCATCCCAGATTGTCTGGGATGCCAAGAAAGCATATCTGAGGGGTCAAATAATCTCTTACACAGCAAATCTCAAATGAAGATCCCGTGCAGATCGATTAGACCTCATTAACCAGATTAAAGAATTGGATCAAATATATGCTCAAACTAAGAACCCAGAATTATACAAGAAGCGCTTTCAACTCCAAACTAAATTTAACCTTCTGTCCACTCAACCTGTCGAACGCCAACTTCTCGAAAGCAAGAGTCGCTTTTACATTCATGGGGATAAGTCTGGTAAATTCCTAGCCAATCAGCTGAGGTGTTCCAAAGCCAAACAACATATTACAAAGATCCAGACGGAGAACGGAGACTTTACATAGTATCATTTAGAAATTAATAACGCATTTAATTTTTTTTATTCTCGGCTTTATTCCTCTGAATCTCTGAATGACAATATGTCTGTTGATCAATTTTTACAGAATCTGAATATCCCCTCACTTTCATCTGATTTCAAAGCCAAACTCAATGCGCCTATATCATCAGAAAAATATCTTTTGCAATTTCTGCACTGTCCTCAGGGAAATCTCCTGGACCTGATGGGTTCCCTGTAGAATTTTATAAATCATTCTCTTCACTTCTTTCTCCTCAATTACTTTCAGTATTATCTGACTCGTTTAATTACGTCAAATTGCCACCCTCTTTCAATGAGACATCTATTATTCTTCTTTTAAAAAAGGGCAGAGACCCAACAGAGTGTTCTTCGTATAGTCCGCTCTCTCTGCTCAATGTTGATGTAAAGATCTTAGTTAATGTTTTGGCTCATAGATTAGAAACCATTATTCCCTCCATTATCTCTGATGACCAAGCAGGCTTTATTAAAAACCGTCTCCCTTTTTTTTAACATTCGGCGTTTATTTAATATCTTATACTCACCTCCAACTGGGATTCCTGAATGTGTTATTTCCCTCGATGCGGAGAAAGCATTTGATCGTATAGAGTAGAACTACCTTTTTGCAGTCTTAGAAAAATTTGACCTCGGCCAAAGTTTCATCTCTTGGATCCAATTGCTGTACCTGTGTCCTGCTGCTTCTGCTTTAACTAATTTTCAGAAATCCCAAGTATTTAATCTCAAACGTGGCACCCGTCAGGGATGACCCTTAAGTCCCTTTCTCTTTGATTTGGCTATTGAACCTCTGGCGATAGCATTTCGAAACTGTCCTGAATTGACCGGGATTTGGAGAGGGGGTGTTGAGCATAAAGTTTCTCTCTATGCTGATGACTTATTACTCTTTCTCTCAAATCCGTCTACATCTTTACCTCTAATGTTTTCACTTCTTGACCAGTTTAGCCAGATCTCTGGCTATAAACTTAATTTACATAAGAGTGAACTTTTCCCAATTAACAAAGAAGCACAAGAACTTACATTTCGTCATCTCCCTTTTAAAGTAGTCCATACTCAATTTACTTATCTTGGAATTACAGTCACAAGGAAGTTTAAAGATCTCTTTCGTGAAAACTTTGCCAATCTTTCATATGCTATAAAACAGAGTCTGGTACAATGGTCACCTCTATCTATGTCTTTGGTAGGTCGTATTAATGTTGTTAAAATGTATGTTCTCCCCAAATTTTTATACTTATTTCAATCTATCCCAATTTTTATTCCTAAATCTTTTTTTGATTCCTTAGACTCTATTATTTTGTCATATCTGTGGCAGAATAAGCGCTCTAGAATTAATAAAATCCATCTCCAAAAATCTAAAAAAAAGAGGGTGGCATGGCTTTACCTAACTTTCGTTTATATTATTGGGCAGCTAATATATGTTGTGCTACCTTTGGACTTTATTCCACGGCCAACCCGAGTGCCCTAACTGGGTGGCAATGGAGTTGAGCTCTACTAAAGAATTATCTATCTCTGCACTTCTTGGCTCTGCACTCCCTAGTAGTCTGCCCAGATCAATAGCTAATCCTCTTGTTAGACACACTTTGAGTATATGGGCTCAGTTCAGGAAATGCTATGGGTTCCAGGGGTTTTCCGTTTCCAGCCCTGTCGCACATAATCACTTTTTTTTACCTACTATGTACGATTCAGCATTCCATGTTTGGTATAGGAAGGGCATTAGACATTTTGAAGATCTTTTCATTGACAATCGCTTCGCTTCTTTTCAGCAGCTCTCTGTTAAGTTCAATCTGCCTAACGCTCATTTTTTCAGATATATCCAAATCCGATACTTTATTGCTCCTTTTATTCCTAACTTTCGTGAAATGCCTGCGAAAAATGCTATAGACCTATTTCTTTCCATTAATCCACTAGGTAAAGGTTTAATATCAATTATCCGAGATAAACTAGCAGCCTTACGACGGATCCCTGTGGATAAAATTAAAATGGCCTGGGAGCAGGATTTAAATATCTCCTTATCCGAGGAGAGCTGGGACTCAGTTCTCAAATCGGTTAACTCAACCTCTCTTTGTGCTCGCCATGCCTTTTACAGTTTAAGATTGTTCATAGAGCCCATATGTCTAAATCTAATCCATCTCGATTCTACCCTAGCATTAGCTCGCTCTGTGATAAATGCAAGAGGGGCGTGGCCTCTCTCATCCATATGTATTGGTTCTGTCCTAGCTTGGAGAAATTCTGGAAAGATGTCTTCACTACGTTATCGTGTATTCTGAATCAGCACCTAGAACCAAACCCCTTAATTGCTCTGTTCGGTTTTTGGGGCGAGACAGATCTATGTCTGGGTCCGACCAAATGTCGAATATTATCCCTTGCCTCTCTCCTGGCTAGACGCCTGATCCTCCTTAGATGGAGAGATGTTGCCCCACAAACTCATGCGGAATGGCTTAACGACATTATGGCCTGCTTGGACCTCGAAAAAAGTCATTATTCAGTTCTTAATTCGGATCTAAAGTTCCATAAGGTCTGGGGACCTTTTACGAGTACTTTCATAACCTTCCTCTTGACTAGGGTTTTTTTTTTCTCTCTTCTTTTCGGTCCCTTGCTTTCAGCTCCCTTTTTTTCTGGTAGTAGGGATTATTAATCTCTGTTGCTAAGTGTATTCACAGTCTGGGAGTTTGACTGTCCTGACTTCTACTCTCTATATTGTGTTGCGGTTGGTCTGGAGTTGTTGTTGTTTCTTCTTGTGTTGTGGGGCTTGGGGAGGATACTAAGCTTACTTGTTTTTAATTTAGGTGTCTTTTTGTTAAATTCTGTTCCTTTGTAGCATATTGTTATTGTATGCTTAATTTTGCACTGTATTAATGTTCCTCATTGGGATTTGGGGTTTTTAATTTGTAAAATGTTTTGAAAAAACTAATAAAAAAATTAAAAGAAAAATAGATGTGAAAAGTAGTCTGAGTGTGTATTGGTACAGAGGGAAGAGCAGAATTCTTGTTTTAAGTTGCTGGCCCAGTGTTGACATTGTTACATTGTCGTTTATGCAGAGACAAGAACGTGCAAGTTTAGATTATTTACAAGTTACAGAGTGAATTTCCTAAACTAGTTCCATTGACGAATTGTCCACACTAGTTGGTCTATAGATGGGCTGGAATAAAAATACTCTTCCAGATGCACTTCAAAAATTCTATTTCTTATCTTACACAAAAATGATCTGGTTAATTTTGGTGAAGTTGAAATGTCTGATTGCTGTAACACTATCCACGTGACATTGTTGTGTGATTTGCCAGCAGATCTACTCCTCAATCATCTACCAACAACCATGCAGGGAATTGCAGTATTATCCCAGTAATGTGGTTGTTTGTTGCTATTTAATTACTTAATCCTAAACTTAACTCCGAATTCACCGACACTGCTAAAGAACATGAACAATCAGGATTTGTTTTTCCATCTGCTGATGTGTCAGGCAGGCACAATTTGCAGCCCTTCCGACTCTCTGAGAGTTCGGCTGTCACTCAGTCCGATCGCTGGTGCATGCTCATTGGCTGTTGTATAACTCCCGTCTGTTTGAGGATGGCGATGTCAACTGGCCGCAATAAAACCTGCTGCAGAGTGAGGATTGATCCGACAGAGAGCAGCTCCGGGTTTGTGGAATCACTCGAAACTCCAGCAAAACATGGACCGATGGTGGTATAGGGATGAGCACAGCTACCTTTCAAGCAGCTCACCCGGGTTCGATTCCCGGCGATCGCCGTGTGTTGTATGTGCTTTGCAGCAGCGTCTCAGCCTGGAATTACTCCGCCACATTACTCCCTTCTCTATGAAATGAACATTTCTGCCCGTCGTTCGTCTGCCATGTTAGCCCAGTGTTTTCTTTCTGAATGTCTTACCACCATCGTGTGTTGGTCTCGCCCCATCAGAGATGTCCCCCTTTTCACTTCCCACCAGACTTCTCAACTACTTTGACAGTGAAAGCTATCTTCTTCTCTCACCATTTTTAATTGTGTCAAATCAGAAAGGGTAATCCCGTTTCATCACTCACAAATGTTTCTTGAGGTGATGAGTGTTTCCAGTGTTTTCTGTTCAATCTGTAAAATACATGACGCAGCTCCATGTCGCGGAGAACAAGGTGTGTTGGACAATCGCTGAGAACAACAGTACTGACCATCCACGCTATCTATGCCTCCCATAATCTTGTAGACCTCCATCAAGTCCCCCTTCTACGGTCCAAAGTTAAAAGTTTCAGCTCTGCTAACCTTGCCTCATAAGACTTGCTTTCCAATCCAGGCAACATCCTGGTGAATCTCCTCTGCACCCTCTCCATAGCTTCCACATCTTTCCTATAATGTGGTGACCAGAACTGAACACAATACTCTAAGTGTAGTCTCACCAGAGTTTTGTAGAGTTGCAACATTACGTCTCTGGGATTGAACTCAATCCCCCTACTAATGTGGCCTAACATTCCTTAACTATCCTATCAGTATGTGCAGCGACCTTCAGGGATGTATGAATTTTAACCGCAATGTCCCTCTGTTGATCCACACTCTTAAGTAACTGAACATTAACCCTGTACTCAGCCTTCTGGTTTGTCCTTCCAAAAATTATTACCTCAAATTTATCCGGATTGATCTCCATCTGCCACTTTTCTGCCCAACTCTGTATCCTGTCGATATCCTCTTGCAATCTTCGACAACCTACAGTTCCACCCACAACTCCTCCAATCTTCGTGTTATCCGCAAACTTACTCACCCATCCTTCGGCCTCTTCATCCAGGTCGTTTATAAAAATCACAAAGAGCAGAGTTCCCAGGAAGATCTTTGCGATCTCCGATCCTTGTAGTCACCGATCTCCATGCAGAATACTTTCCTTCCGTTACTACCTTCTGCTTTCTTCCTGTAAGCCAGATTTTTTTAAATCCAAAAAGCCAAGGTTCCACCAATCTTTCTGGATGAGTCTCTCGTAGGGGATCTTGTCAAAGGACTTGCTAACATTCATGTAGTCCACATCTACCGCCTACCCTCATCAATTTCTTTTGATACCCCTCTTCCCTTTTTCAATATTTTATTAATTTTCACATAGAAAAATACAGAGTACATGAGGATATATATTATGAACCACTAAAAAGATAGATTAGTACCGAATACATTATATGTAAATCACTCTTGCAATCGCATTAACATATATTCATAATCAAACACGTACATTGATTAAATTGTAATTAGAATTTTAATAATTTTCTTATAAAAAATAATCTAACCTACTACCAAGATCGAAGCTGTTTGGTAAACAAAGAAAAACGGAAAGAAATATTTATCACACAGTGATTTATGTTATAAGACAACATCAGTACTTTAACACCAAATCAAAGGTCTTGAAGGTATTTCAAAAATAGTCCCCACAATGTTTGGAAGTGTTGGGTAGAATCAGAAAGCGAACAACGGATCTTCTCAAAGTTTAAGCATGACATAACATCACGTTACGCTTGAGCGTCAGTAGGCGGAGCAACATCCTTCAATTTAAGCAACACACCCTCCTAGCTATAAGGGAAATAAAAACCAATATATGACAATCAGATGTCCCCAAAGTTATTGCTTTTTCCCAACAATGCAAAACAAGGCAGTCAAAGGGTTATGCTTAAAATTTACTTTAAAAAGTACAGAAAAAGTTTGCAATACCTCCTTCCTGAGTTTTCAAGACTCAGACATGCCCAAAACGTATGGATTAGTAAAGCCTCTCCATGGTTACATCTATCATTATAGGGGGATAAATCCAGATAAAAAATAAATAGCTTGTCTTTGGGCATGTGGGGCCTGTGGACCACTTTAAATTGTAGGAGGGAGTGGAGAGCACAGAGTGATGAAGTGTTAACCAATGTAAACATTTAATTCCAAGTTTCCTCAGAAATTAAAATCGGTAAATCTTGTTCCCAGGCATTTTTAATTTTGTCTAAATTACGACAAGTATTGGATATTGAGCTATTATGAAAAGGGTTCAAATCAGAAATTACATCTAATAAGATTTTTTTATCAGGGTTCATGGGAAATGTATGTAATTGCGATCGCAGGAAGTCTCTAATCTGTAGATATCGAAAACATTGGGTATTGGGTAAGCTATATTTAGCTGACAGTTGCTCAAACGAAAAGAGACTTCCTCCATTAAACAGATCCTGGAAACATTTTAGACCTAATCTATCCCATTCTTTAAAAACTACATTTGTCTTAGAATGCTAAAACAAAAAAACAATTGGAAAAAAAATGGGACTAGAAAGAGAAAATCTCAATAAACCAAATTATTTTCTGAATTGTAACCAGATCCTCAATATATGTTTAACTACTAAACTGTCAGTTAGTTTATTTAAAGATAAAGGAAGTGAGGATCCAAGAAGAGAAATAACAGATTTTTTTAACTGAGTTAGATTCCAAAGAGACCCAAACAGGGCAGTCCTCACGGTTAATGTAATATAACCAAAACGTAAGATTTCCTATATTGACCGCCCAGCAATAAAAACTAAAATTTGGTAAAGCTAAACTTCCATTATTTTTATCATTTTTACAGTGAACTTTATTTAATCAAGAATGTTTGTTATTCCATATATGAAGATAGAATTGAATCAAAAGAATCAAAAAAAAACTGAGGAATAAAAACGGGTAAGGCCTGAAAAAGGTACATAAATTGAGGCAGGATATTCATTTTAATAGAGTTAATTCGACCAATTAACGATAGAGAGAGGAGCGACCAGGTTGATAGCACCCTTTTCACATAATTCAATAGATTAAGAACATTTTCTTTAAGTAGTTGTACATAATTCTTAGTAATTCTGAAACCCAAATAGATAAATTAATTTCATACAATTTTTAAAGGAAGGTTAGTATTAATTAATACCAGGTTGTTCAAGTGGAAAAGTTCACTCATATATAAATTCAATTTTCATTCTGAAAACAGGCTTAAACAGTAGAGTAAATACAGCCTAAGAGGTAACGAGGCCTCAACATTAGATCTAAAAAGCAATAGGTCATCACCTGGAGCGAAACTTTGTGCGTAGTACCTCCCTTAAAATACCAATGATATCATTAGACTCTCGAAAAGCAATAGCTAAGGGTTCTAAAGCCAGATCAAAGAACAAAGGGCTCAATAGACATCCTTGTCTGGTTCCCCGTTGGAGTTTAAAATGTTTAGAATTCTGAAAAAAAGAACCCGAGCAAAGGGAGATAAATAAAGTATTTTAATCCATTGAATGAAATCGGGCCCATGTTGTAAATAAGTAAACCTCTTCAACCCGATCAAAAGCCTTCTCAGCGTCTAGAGTTAACACGCATTACGATACCTCCTCAGAATGTGAATAGATAACATTCAGTAAACGACGAATACTGAAATGGGAATAGCTATTTTTAATAAATCCAGTTTGATCATCAGATATGATAGATGATAAAATATTTTCAAATCTACGAGTCAAAACTTTGGACAGAATTTTAGAATCAACATTAAGTAAAGAAATCGGTTCATGTAAAGCGCGTTCAGTTGGGTCCTACTTGGAACACTCCACTAGTCACCGACACAATTAGTGAAAAAATTCAGTTAGCTCGTGAGGCACGGCCTTACCTTCACAAAGCCATGTTGACTATCCTTGAGTAGACTGTACGTCTCCAAATGCTCGTAGATCCTATCCTTAAGAAGCCTTTTCAATTGTTTGCAGACCACCAACATAAGACTCACAATCCTATAGTTCCCAGAATTCTCTGTATTACCTTTTTAAAAAAGGGAACTACATTTGCCGTTCTCCAATCCCCCGGCACCTCCCCTGCAGCCAAAGATGATTCAAAAACCATAGCTACTGCTCCAGCGATCTATTCTCTCACTTGCCATAGCAACCTACGGTATATCTCGTCCGGCCCAGGGGCTTATCAATCTTGATATTTTAAGAAGATCCAACATTTATTCTTCCTTAATCTACACATTGTCCAGCAACCAGGCCTGTTCTATTTCAACCTCACCCTGATCAAGGTCCATTTCACTTGTGAATACTGAAGCATGGTATTCATTTAGCACCACCCCAACCTCCTCTGCCTCCAGGCACATGTTGCCTTCATGATCCTTTATCGGCTCCACGTTCATTCTTGTCATCCTGCTGTTCTTCACATACGCATCGAACGCCTTGGGGTTCTCCTTGACCCTAAATGCCAAGACCTTCTCATGCCCCCTTCGATCTCTCCTAAGTAATTTCTTAAGATCCTTCCAGGCTACCCTACATTTCTCATGAGCCCTTCCTGCTTCCTGCTTCTCATATCTATCATACGCTTCCTTCTTCCTCTTAACGAGTTACCTTACATTTTTCGTTAGCCACGGTTCCCTTTTCCTATTTCTTTTCCTTGTCTCAGTGGGACAAACCCAGCACGTGGTCCTCCACTTCACTTCTGTGCTTTCACCCTTGAACATCTATTTCCAGTTTACCCTCGCTAGTTTCTGCCTCATCCTTTCATAGTTAGCCCTTCCCCAGTTAAGCACTTCCCTATTTTGTCTGTTTTCATCCTTTTCCACAGCTTTGCTGAAGCTCAGGGAATTGTGGTCACTCTCAACAAAATGTTCCCCCACCAAAAGGTCTGCCACCTGACCCGGTTCACTAGCCAGAACTAGATCCAGTATGGCCTCTCCTCTTGTCTACCGGTCCACATACTGTGTCAGATATCCTTCTTGAACACATCTGACAAATACAGCCCCATCTATTCCCCTTACAGTCAGGAAGCGCCAGTCAATATAAGGGAATCTGAAATCAGCCATTACTACAACCCTATATTTCCTGCACCATTCTAAAGTCTGCTTGCTTATCTGCTCCTCGGTGTCCCGAGGGCTATTTGGGGGCCTGTAGACTACTTCCAGCACAGTGATTTATCCCTTCTTATTTCTGACTTACACATACACTGATTCAGTGGACACTCCCTCTGCAGCGTCCTCTCTTTCTATAGCCGTGATACTATCCCTGACCAGTAATGCTACTGCACTCTCCCCCTATTCTTTTTAAAACACCTAATCCCCGGTACCTGCATCAGCCAATCCTGCCCTTCCTCCAGTCAAGTTTCAGCAACGGCCGCAACATCGTGGTTACACGTACCCATCCATGCTTTGAGTTCATTCCCTTTATTTGTAATACTCCCGGCGTTGAAACAGACACATCTCAACACCTCTAACTGGCTGCATTTATGTTTGGTCCCTGCGTGTTCTTCCTCACCAAATCAGAACACAGAGCACCATGCCCTTGTCCTTCTACCCTAATCACTTCACTCTCATTCTGAATCCTACCCCTGCCAATCTTGCTTACATCCTTCCCAACAGCTCTAACAAAACTGCCAGGCAGGATATTAGTTCCCTTTCAGTTCAGCTGCAGCCCGTCCTTTTTGTACATGTCAGACCTTCCCCAAAAGAGATCCAAATGATCCAGAAATCTGAACCCTTGCCCCCTGCACCGACTATTCAGCCACGCATTCATCTGCCATAAATTGCTGTTCCTACCCTCTCTGTCACGTGGCAAAGCCAGCAATACCGGGATTATCACCCTTGAGGTCCTGCTATTCAACTTCATTCCTAACTCCCTATATGCAACCACTACAACTTGTCCCTGGTGTGTCGACCGCACTAACAGTATCCACAACTGTATACTTATTGTTGATGGTAACGGCCACAGGGGTGCTCTGCTCTTTCTGACTATTTTCTTTCCCTCTCCTGACAGTCACCCAGTTACATGTCTCCTGACTTTTAGGGGTGACTTCTCCCTAAAACTCCGATCTATTACTTCTTCTGCCTCCCGAATGATCCGAACTTCATTCAGCTCCAACTCCATTTCCCTAATTAGGTTTGACAGGAGCTGCAGCTTGATACACCTCCTGCAGGCATCGTCATCAGAGACAATTGTGCTGTCCCTGTCTTCCCACATCCTACAATAGGGACACTGGACTGCAGTATCTACTGCCTCCATTATCAACTCCTAAGTTAATTAAATTAATTTAATAAACTTACCCGGCCTTACCTCATTGGGAGCAAGCACGTCTTCCGCCTCTTCTCGCCGAAGCCTCTCGAAACAAAGCCTCAAAGCACCAGTCCTTCACTGGCCCACGCACTCACTGGCCGCTCTGCTTGAGCTCACCCTCGTTTTATTTGTTTGAGCTATTCAATTTTCGATTGTCCAATCAGCTGCTTTCTACTGAGTCTCAGCTATTCAAATCTTGATTGTGGAATACAACTGCCGAAACTGCCAAAACCTCCCGAACCGAAACTTCAAAGCTCCACTCCTACACTGGCCCATTCACTCACTGGCGCTCTACATTCACTTTGTATTCAGAGGTACCTGCTCGAGATGAGGATGAATTGACGAATCCTTACTTCTCTGACTCAGGAGCTTGATCTTCACTGGTTGGTCCGCAGAGTAAATTTAAATTCATCTAGAGCGTGTAATATCTAAATATAAATTGAAAATATAAGCTATATTAAATATAATGGGTATGAGAGGAGACTTGAAAGAGGTATGCAAGAGATTTAAAAAAAGGATAGAGGGCGCGGACACCGAGTGCCTTTTCACCAATGTGTCAATGGCTAACAAGAGAGGACACTCCTTTCAGTTAGCTGGAAGAAATTACAGGGGAGAGGGCGCTAGAGGCAATTTTATTTTACACACAGATTGTGTTCAGTGTTTGGAACGCCCTTCCAGGGTGGTGCTGTAAGGACAGAGCTAACTGTGATTACTCCTTGGCTTATGCTGAAATGAAATGGAAGTCTGTTTGACAAAACAGTGTTAACCTGGAGTGAGATAGTTTTCAGGAAGTACAAAACAACCATTCTACATCATTGTTTTCAGAGAGTCAAGTGCAGCCATAATTGTTGAGGGACATGTTTTACTGGGCTTAAGCATCAGAGATCGGGAGGGAGCAGCTGTAAGGGGTTTTGAACGGTATAAAAATGAGCACGTTCCTCGCTGCAAGGAGAAAGAGAATTTTGTCTTTGGCTACGCAACAGCTGGAGCTGAAATAGGGAACAGAATGTTGAGAGAGAAAGAAAAAGAACGCAAGAGAGATAGACAGAGTTACTGAAAGAAGCAGAGGGAGGGAAAAAGAGAGCGCGCGAGAGAAAGCAAGACAGGAAGAGCAAGAAAGGGAAAAAAGAGGGCAAGAGTGACAGAAAGAGAGAGACAGCGAGAGACTGAGACAGTGAAAGAAAGACAGAGCGAGACAGACAGATATGAGAGAGAGAGAGAGAGAGAGAGAGAGAGAGAGAGAGAGAGAGAGAGAGAGAGAGAGAGAGAGAGAGAGAGAGAGAGAGAGACAGAGAGAGAGAGAGACAGAGAGAGACAGACAGACTGCCTGACATTGTACGATCTGTAACCCCTCCAACATTTCAGGTATCGGCTCGGTTACGGGATGATCAATATTAATGTTATTGTTGTACTGCTGCTACTGTTGACATTCGTTTGTCTTTCGGTATTGAAACCGACGAGTTCTCATGAAGTGCTTTGTTTTAACACGTCAGCAGCACCTCCTTTGTTTCCAACTGCATATGTAAATACTCTGCGCTGAATCAAATAAGAACACTGAATGATTGTTAAAACAATTTTGATTACAAAGAGGCTATTAGATAACCACATGAATATATGCAGGACTGGAATGATATGAATAAAGTGCATCAAACACAAGCGTGGGAGGGGCCAGGCTTTCACAGACGATAGTATCTGTGGACATCAGCGAGATTGCAGGATAGTGTGTTACCTTGGGCAAGCCAGGGCAGGGTGAGCAGCCAGAGGTCGTGGTCCTAAATAGAACTAATAACAGAGACGAGTTCCTGCCAAGAGAATTTAGGGAGCTGGGCAGAAAGATTAGAAGAAAGAACCCTGAGGTAGTGATCTAAGGATTAATTCAGATGCCTCATGCTTGCGAGTTAAGAGATGGTTTGGTGGTAGAGTGAAATTTGTAGCTAACAATCCAGTTCAAGAGGAAGAATATCGTGTTCACAGGACACTGGGCTCTCTGCCAGGACAGGTGGGACTCGTGTAAGGAGGATGGGTTTCAGCTGTACTGAGGAGAGGCGGAGAAGGAAGAGCTAAAAGAAGCTCGGAGAGAAGCTGGTTTTTTAACTGATCGCAGCAAAGAAGCTAGACTGCGCAGGCGCGTGACGTAGAGCGCCAAAGGTTTAAAAAGAAAGACCGCCATATACAGCGGCCATCGTCGTAGCAGCCTCGGGCAGAGTGGGTCGGCTTTGGCTCAATCAGGCTTCGGGCGAGGACAGGCAGAAGTGAGATTAGAACGGGGCACAGCTGCGCAAGGGCGTGAAAGACGGCCCATGAGGCTGCGAGAGAATTTAAATAGCGCGCAGAGGATAAGTCCGAGCTTCACTCCAGGTGAGGTAAGGCCGGGTAAACTTCTTTAATTAATCTTATTAGATTAGGATTAGGTAATGGAGGCAGCAGTTAGGGCAGTTAAGTGTTCCGTTTGCATTATGCGGGATGTCAGGGCGAGTACTGTTGTACCTGATGACTACACCTGCAAAAGGTGCCTCCAGCTGCAGCTACTCACAAACCGTGCTAGGGAACTGGAGCTGGAGCTGGATGAACTTCGGATCATTCGGGAGGCAGAGGCAGAAACAGACAGGAGTTTCAGGGAGGAGACAGATAGTTGGGTGACTTTCAGGAAAGGGAAGGGGAATAGACAGGAAGAGAAGAGCACCCCTGTGGCCGTTCCCATCAATAATAAGTATACCGCTTTGGATACTGTTGGTGGGGATGACCTACCAGGGACAAGTTGCAGTGGTTATGTCTCTGGCAGCTAGACTGAACCCTCAGCTCAGAAAGGAAGGAAGGAACAGTGGAGAGCCGTGGTGATAGGGGATTCGATAGTTAGGGGGACATATAGGAGCTTCTGTGGAAGAGACCGAGAATCCCGGATGGTCTGTTGCCTCCCTGGTGCCAGGGTCCGCGAAATCTCGGATCGAGTGCTCAGTATTCTCAAGAGGAAGGGTGAATATCCGGATGCTGTGGTCCATGTAGGGACCAAGGACATGGGTAGGAAGACTGAGGATGTCCTGAAAGGTGAGTTTAGGGAGCGAGGTGCCAAGGCAAAGGACAGGACCTCCAGGATTGCAATCTCTGAATTGCTTCCAGTGTCACGTGCAAGTGGGTTTAGAAATAGTAAGATAGTGCAGATCAACACCTGGCTGAAGGCATGGTGCAGGAGGGAGGGCTTCAGACTTATAGATAATTGGGCAGTTTTCCAGAGAATGGTGGACCTGTTCCGGTGGGACGGTTTACATCTGAACTGGAGTGGGACAAATATTCTTGCAGGTAGGTTTGCTACTGAGGCTCCAGTGGATTTAAACTAGATATGAGGGGGAGGGGAACCAGAGTGTAGGGACAGATGTATGGGAGAAGGAAGAAAAAGAAGACAGTAAAGTTTTGTGTACTGTTAGAAATAAACAGAGAGGAAGAGGTGGAGAATTTATTACATGCACTTATTTTAATGCTAGGAGCATTTTAATTAAGGTGGATGAGCTTAGAGCGTGGATTGATACCTGGAAATATGATGTTGTAGCTGTTAGTGAAACATGGCTGCAGGAGGGGTGTGATTGGCAACTAAATATTCCTGGATTTCGTTGCTTCAGGTGTGGTAGAATCGGAGGATCAAGAAGAGGAGGTGTTGCGTTGCTTGTCAGAGAAAATATTAGAGAGGTGCTCTGGCAGGATAGATTAGAGGGCTCGTCTATGGAGACAATTGGGGTGGAATTGAGGAATGGGAAATGTGTAGTAACACTTATAGGGGTGTATTATAGACCACCTAATGGGAAGCGAGAATTGGAGGAGCAAATTTGGAAGGAGATAGGAGATATTTGCAGGAAGGACAGGGTAGTGATTGTGGGAGATTTAAATTTTCCACACATAGACTGGGAATTCCATACTGTAAATGGGATGGATGGGTTGGAGTTTCTAAAATGTGTGTAGGACAGGTTTTCTTTTGCAGCAATACATAGAGGTAACACCTAGAAAAGGAGCAGTGTAGGATCTTCTGTTAGGGAATGAAATAGGTCAGGTGACAGAGGTATGTGTTGGGGAGCACTTCGGGTCCAGTGATCACAATGCCATTAGTTTCAATATAATTATGGAGAAGGATAGGACTGGACCAAGGGTTGAGATTTTTGATTGGAGGAAGGCTAACTTTAAGGAGATGCGAAAGGATTTAGAAGGAGTGGATTGGGACAATTTATTTTATGGGAAGGATGTAATAGAGAAATGGCTGTCATTTAAAGGTGAAATTTTGAGGGTACAGAATCGTTTATGCTCCTGTTAGGTTGAAACGAAAGGTTAAATGTTTCAGAGAGCCATGGTTTTCAAGGGATATTGGAAAATTGGTTAGGAAAAAAAATATCTACAATATATATAGGCATCATGGAATCATGGCATCATGTGATCGAGGAATATAAAGAATGTAAGAAGAATCTTAAGAAAGAAATTAGAAAAGCTAAAAAAAGATACGAGGTTGCCTTGGCAAGTAAGGTGAAAATAAATCCGAAGGGTTTCTACAGTTATATTAATAGCAAAAGGATAGTGAGGGATAAATTCGGTCCCTTAGAGAATCAGAGTGGACAGCTATGTGTGGAGCCGAAAGAGATGGGGGAGATTTTGAACAATTTCTTTTCTTCGGTATTCACTAAGAAGAATGATATTCAACTGTGTAAGGTAAGGGAAACAAGTAGGGAAGTTATGGAAACTATGACGATTAAAGAGAAGGAAGTACTGGCGCTTTTAAGGAATATAAAAATGGAAAAATCTCCGGATCCTGACAGGATGTTCCCTCGGACGTTGAGGGAGGTTAGTGTAGAAATAGCAGGGGCTCTGACAGAAATATTTCAAATATCATTAGAAACGGAGATTGTGCCGGAGGATTGGCGTATTGCTCATGTGGTTCCATTGTTTTAAAAGGGTTCTAAGAGTAAGCCTAACAATTAAAGTCCTGTCAGTTTGACGTTAGTGGTGGGTAAATTAATGGAAAGTATTCTTAGAGATGGTATATATAATTATCTGGATGGCCAGGGTCTGATTAGGAACAGTCAACATGGATTTGTGCGTGGAAAGTCTTGTTAGACAAATCTTATTGAATTTTCTTACGAGGTTACGAGGAATGTTGACGAGGGTAAAGCAGTGGATGTTGTCTATATGGACTTCACTAAGGCCTTTGACAAGTTTCTGCACGGAAGTTTAGTTAGGAAGGTTCAATCGTTAAGTATTAATTTTGAAGTAGTAAAATGGATTCAACAGTGGTTGGATGGGAGATGCCAGAGAATAGTGGTGGATAACTGTTTGTCAAGTTGGAGGCCGGTGACTAGTGGTGTGCCTCAGAGATCTGTACTGGATCCAATGTTTTTTGTTATAGACATTAATGTTCTGGATGATGGGGTGGTAAATTGGATTAGTAAATATGCAGATGATACTAAGGTATGTGGCGTTGTGGATAATGAAGTAGGTTTTCAAAGTTTGCAGCGAGATTTAGGCCAGTTAGAAGAGTGGGCTCCAACACCATCACACTGAGCACGGGGGCTCACCAGGGCTGCGTGCTCAGTCCACTGCTGTTCACTCTGCTGACCCATGACTGTGCTGCAACACACAGCTCGAACCATATTATCAAATTCGCCGATGAAACGGCCGTGGTAGGTCTCATCAGCAAGAACCACGAGTCAGCTTACAGAGAGGAGGTGCAGCGGCTAACGGACAGGTGCAGAGCCAACAACCTGTCTCTTAATGTGAACAAAACAACAGAGATGGCTGTTGACCTCAGGAGAGCACAGAGCGACCACACAGTTACAAAGTCTGTCCGTAAGGCAGGAGGGAGAGGAGATTGTATGAAGGGTGCGTGGAGTCCATCACAATGCTTTGACTTTACGGGTGCAGCGTGTGATGTAAATGTCTGTAATGGCGGGAAGTGAGACCCTGATGATCTTCTCAGCTGACTTCACTATCCACTGCAGGATCTTGTGATCCGAGACGGTGCAGTTCCCGAACCAGGCAGTCATGCAGAGGCTCAGGATGCTCTCGGTACATCCGCTGTAGGATATGCTGAGGACGGGGGTGAGAGATGGACTGTTCTCAGCCTTCGCTGAAAGTAGAGACAGTGCTGTGCTTTCTTGGCTATGGAGCTGGTGTTGAGAGACCAGGTGAGATTCTCCGTCAGGTGAACAACAAGAAATTTGGTGTTCTTAACGATCTCTACCAAGGAGCCATCTATTTTCAGCGGGGGTGGTCGCTCCGTGCCCTCCTGAAGTCAACAACCATCTCTTTTGTTTTGTTCACATTCAGAGACAGGTTGTTGGCTCTGCACCAGTCCGTTAGCCGCTGCCTCTCCTCTCTGTAAGCTGGCTCATCGTTCTTGCTGATTAGACCCACAACGGTCGTATCATCGGCGAAGCTGATAATGTGGTTCGAATTGTGTACTGCTGCACAGTCGTGGGTCAGCAGAGTGAACAGCAGTGGAGTGGGCACGCAGCCCTGGTGAGCCCCCGTGCTCAGGTTGATAATGTTGAAGGTGCTGCTCCGTATCTGGACTGACTGAGGTCCCCCAGTCCGTCCGCATCTTGTATACCTCTTTCAAGTCACGTCTCATCCTACTCCCTCCAAAGAGAAAACTGCTCTCTTCCTCAACATGTCCTCACAAGACATGCTCTATGAAGTTTAAAGTTCAATGTAAATATACTGTCAATGTTTACACGTGTCATCACATACTACCCTAAGATTCATCTTCTGTTTGTTGTTCGTAGTAAATACGTGTGGTTCCATGGTGTAATGGTGAGCACTCTGGACTCTGAATCCAGTGATCCGAGTTCGAGTCTCGGTGGAACCTGTTTCTTGAATTATACAATTATCTGTGACAATTTTAGTCAGTCCTCCATGAGAGAGCGCATCAATCGCGAGACCAATCCTTTGTGTCTGAAGGCCCTGCAGAAGGACTGAGTACGAGCTGTTGCTGTACAGAGCTCCGTGATACTGAGGGAGGATACGTTCGAAATTCGAAGACATACGTGATAACTGTAGTTTATATTATTTAAGAAATATATGTTATTTCAGAAAGTTTTTATTTTCCTGTTGGCGTCATGTTATTTTTATTGGGTGGGGGGGGTGGGGCTGGTTTGGATTTGAAGTCTAATATTCCTGTTGGCGTTTTCAGGTGTGAGTGATTATAGCAGATGAATGTATGGCTGAGGAGCTGGTGAAGGGGCAGGGTTTCAAAATTCTGGATCATAGATTCATGAAGTCATAGAAAAGTATAGCACAGAAACAGGCCCTTTGTTCCATTTAGTCCGTGCTACATCATTTAAGCTGAATACTCCCATCGACCTGCCCTGGAGCCATATCGCTCCATACCCCTACCATGCACGCACCTATCCGAACTTCTCTTAAATATTGAAATCAAACTTGCATGCAACACTCATTCTGGCAGCTCGTTCCAACACTCTCACAACCATCTGAGTGAAGAATTTTCCTTTCCTGTTCTGCGTAAACTTTCACCTTTCACCCTTAACTCATGCTCTCTGGTTGCTGTCCCTCCCTCCCCCCGTGGAAAAAGCCCACTTGCATTTACCCAATCACTGGGACTTCATCTGTGCAGGGGTGATCTATACCAAAGGGATGGTTTGCATCTTCACTGGAAGGGGGTGGTGGTCAGTATCCTGAGGTTCTTCGCTGTTTCTTATCACACGTCTTCTGGCAAACGATCATCGCAATTGGCAAACAAGAGAAAATCAACAGATGCTGGAAATTCAAGCAACAAACACAAAATACTGGACGAACTCTGCATGCCAGGCTGCATCTATGGAAAATAAAAGTATTTCTTCCATAAGTACTGCCTGGCTTGCTGAGTTCTTCCAACAATTTGTGTGGGTTAATCATCGCAAGTAATATCCTGTAGCTTCCCTTTGGAACTGAAGAAAATTCGATGTGGCTGAACCGAGGCGAGGCGGCGGATCCTTTGCTGAGAGCGAGGAGGACACAAGCTTCGATTGATGTCAGCGTCGTGCTGAAGGCCAAATGGAGGTGACGAGGTTCGGGCAAAATTGCGACTGGGTTTTACTTTGGTAACAATGTTAGATCTGTGAATGGAGCACTGGACTGAACTGCCCCGAGAAATTACACTTGCAAATGGAACTGTTTTGAACGATGGCATGACATTCTTATAATGGACTGCATGAATCCTAATCTCTGAAGCTACTTCATGTGGATGGGCTTGGTCTATTATTGCAACTACGGGGTAATTGATCAGATTTAGGTAACTGTACGTACAATACCTATCTCACCAGTAATATCACAACTTCTGTTGATGGCGCTGACACAGTCGACTGGCAGGCCTACTGTATTTATTGTCCCAGGGTATAAATGGTGTATCTAGTCTGAACAAACATTGTCAAGGGGTTATTACAATTTGTCTTATGCAGTACCAAATATATACCATCTGCCAGCGTTGAAGGATGAAGGAGACTGAGCAACGTTACTGGATTGTAGTGTTCCTTTTCTGGGACCGTGGATAGGCAGAGAAAGCCAGAGAAAGCAGGATCTCCCAGTGGTCACACATTTAATTCCACGTCCCATTGTCCAGCAGAGAAAGTAAGATCTCCCAGTGGCCACACATTATATTTCCACGTCACGTTGTCCGGCAGAGAAATCAGGATCTCCCAGTGGCCAAACATTTTAATTCCACGTCCTGTTCCCATTCTGATATGTCTATCCATGTCCTCCTCTACTGTCAAGATGAAGCCACACTCAGGTTAGAGAAACAACACCTCATATTCCATTTGGGTAGCCTCCAACCTGGTGGAATGAACATTGATTTCTCTAACTTTCGTAAATGCCCCTCCTCCCCTTCTTACCCCATCCCTGATTAATTTATTCACCCCTCCTTTGATTCTCTCTCTGCCCATCACTCTTTGTCTATTCTCCATCTCCCTCTGGTCCTCTCCTCCCCTTTCTTTCTCCGTAGGCTTCTTGTACCAAGATTGTTTCCCTCTCCAGCTCTGTATCCCTTCTGTCAATCACCTTTCCAGCTCTTAGATTCACCCCACTCCCTCCTGTCTTCTTCTATAATTTTGTATTTTCCACTCCCCCTCCTACTTTCAGATCTCTTACTAACTTTTCTTTCAGTTAGTCCTGACGAAGGGTCTCGGCCTGAAACGTTGACAGTGCTTCTTCCTATAGATGCTGCCTGGTCTGCTGCGTTCCACCAGCATTTTGTGTGTGTTGCCAGTGTAAACTGTGTCCGCCACACTTCTCTCCGGGATCCTGCAACAGCCGCTCTTTGTAAAGCTGTCCGACTCCGTTTCCTGCAAAAACAAACACGAGGAGACTGGGACTAAACATGGATTTCCCCCTGGTATGGGGAGAAGAGGTAGCAATGCACCTCACCGGAAGTTCCTTCCCACTCCGCCTTCACCGCCCTACGTATCCCAGCCCGTGAATAGCTTCTTTTTACCCACTCACTCCGCATTCCGTGTTCATTCGCTATTACACTCCGCCTCTTTCTCGCAACCGCATCTCTGGAGTCAGTGCCTATCACCGAGCCTGTCTGTAGAGCTGCTCCCAGAGGGATACGCTGCTGGTGAAAGGAGTACATCAGTTGTGTCCTACACCCGGCCCAGGAGCTCTCTATTCCCGGCTGCTGTAAATCGCTCCCGGGCATGCGTTCTGCTGTCCTGTCAATCAGGTCATGCTCTCATGTTTGAATGACGTCATAGAGCGAAACATCGCTCCTCCTTCCCTCAGTTCCCTTTCCGAGCATCTATTCGGAGGGTCCGAGGCTGCGGGAGGGTCAGGGTGGATTTAAACCGGGCATTAAACGCATTGCCCACTTGGCATCGTTCTTTAAAAAGTGTTTCAGCTGTTCTCCCTGCATTCTACAGTCACTCGGACACACTGAGGGAATCGGTATGAGTGCTGGGAAATGTGTGAGTTTATATCTCAGAGCAACAGCCCCTATTTAATGTTTCGGAGTGACGGAATCGGTCACCGAGTGTAAAGCCGAACGGTGCTCAATTACTGACTCGTTGATGGATTACTAGAGAAAAGGTGCTGAACACAACGTTCTCGATAAACACTCCCGTCCCGGGCTATCTGCCGACTGGGTTGCTTCATATTTTAAATGACCACTTCAACACAGTTTTGTTTTATTCAAAATATTCTCTTGTATCTCCAGTTTTCATTTCCAGCAGGTAAACGGTCTCCGCGTCAACGAATCGAACCCTAGTCTACCGATTGATTGGAGGGGAGATTAACCACCACACTAATGTGGAATAAAGGAGGGTATGAAATCTGTCACACGGATTAAAAACAAGAGAAAATCTGCGGATACTGGAAATCAAAGTAATGCATACAAAATGCTGGAGGAACTCAGCAGTCCAGGCGGCATCAATGGAAAATAGTAAACAGTCGACGTTTCTGTCTGAGATCCTTCATCAGGGCGATCATACGGATGTCAGGGTATAGGAGAGCTCACAGAGTCACTTTGATGTCTGTTGAGTGTAGAGCAGGCGCCTTTCACCCATCCGCTCTCACTGTGTGACTAGAGGGGTCTCAGGATTCTTTAGCGATTCAGTGACTTACTGTGTACAATGACAGGACAAAGGAAGGGCTCCCATTAGCGTCCAACTGCCTGTTCTTTCAATTGTTTGAAACATTTATAATCAGGATTTGATGTTCCTTTCGATGCCGCGTGAGGCAGGGAACCATTTCTATCCCCAACTCTCTCAAGAGTTGATTCTCCCTGCAGTCCGATCCCAGAGTGTTTTGTTCCTCCGGTCTGTCGGAACGTAGCGTCATCCATTGGTCGGAATAGGAACTGCAACGCAGTGAGGAATGACCCTTTGGAAAGCAGCTCAGAAACTGATGATCGAGTTACAGAACTGAATCTTATAGCAAAGGAGACGGTTCACTACCCGAATCTCCACTCAATCATGAGCCGATTGTGGTATCGTGGTGAGCATAGCTGCTTCCCAACCAGTGGACATGAGTTCGATTCTCAGACATTTAAAAAGCTACAATTTCAGACTATAAAAATAACCTCTTTCAGAGCGGTATGTACATAGAACTCATGGGATCAAGTAGGCCACTCACGCTGGGCAAATTTCAGTGAGTCTAAGCGTTTTATTCATTATCATTCACTGTAATAGATCAGAGATTGAATTCGCATCCTTCATCTGGGATGAAACCAACTGGACTCCGACTGAATGATCGAGGACCCCAAATTAAGTGAAAAACACAACATTAGTCTCGGCAAGTCCGTTAGTTCCAAGGACTCGGCTCGAGGAAACACACACTTTCTGGTCAAATCGAACAGACAGATGTCTGACCAAAGACACCCGCATCCCGGATATTCTCTCCTTTCCCCTCTTCCATCGGGCAGAAAGCACAAAAGCCTGAAAGAACGTATCACAGTCTCATCGATAGTTTCTGTCCCGCTGTTTTGTCTACTGAATCGTTTCTCAGTACGATAAGGCGGACGTTTGACCTCACAATCCACCTCGGTATGATGCTTTACCTTGTGCGATCTCAATGCACTGTGTAATGAATTCATCCCTATGAATAGTATGAACGGAGAAGATTTTCACTGTATATCGGCACGTGTCTGAAATATAACAGTTCAAATTCCCATCGCGGCAGCAGTAGGGAGCCCCGGCCTCCGTTCAGCGCAGCGTTTCCCAGCTGGCAATGAAACACAACAAAGTAGAAACATCTGCCGGGTCATCAGCCGCCAACCTTTCCGTTAACAGCCGAACGCGCTCACCGATGCGACGCAGGGTGTATTTTTCTCGCACAGGTGTAAAAACTCTGAATAAAACACCAAGTATAAACCGTAGTCAATGAAGTAGGATCCCAGTAAGATTAACCGTTTACTGTTCACTCTTCCACACCAACGTATGTTGAAAACTGCTGATAAAAGGATACAAAATATATACAGTATTTGTTTCCTTCCTGGCATCACATTTACATCATAAATACTTGCAAAACTACAAACTATATTACATTAAAATACAACATACAGTCAGAATCTGCCTACGCCATCAGCTAACTTTAAATACTTCAACACAAACTATCCGCAACTCTTTAAATAACAAAGAACGTAAACTTTATCAACCGTCATTACTTTTAACAGAATCAGCGTTAACATTTTTACTTCAACATATCGATTATCTTGTGAACTTACGGCGTTGCTTCTATGATGTTTCTTAGTGCGTAGAATCAAACTTTTCTCGCGTTGATCCTGCACACACAGGCCCCCTCCTTGCCGTTTCTCCAAACCGGTTTTTCCCACAAGACGCGGCGAAACCGGGTGTGGCGTCATTGCATGCCGCGATACCTCACAGCTAATGAATTCACTTTCAACAACCGTAACTTTAACTAGAAAATAATTGCAAATGAATTACTAAAGCGAAAATGTAATAAACTAAACGAATACCTTAAGGGCAAGACACAGGGGCAAGTTTTGAGGAAAGTAGGAATAAATAGTTCAATTCTGTGTTGTAGAACGTGACCAACAATCGCTGCTGGCCTGGACCCGGTTTTTCACAGTCCAAATGACCGGTATGCATCAGAGAGTCACGGACAATATCAAACAGAAAATGTTGGAAATACACAGTCGTCAGGACTCGAAGCTGCAGGAGGAAATCCGAATGGATCCCGGGTGCATCGCCAGACAAATCGGCCATGACTACATGCTCCCCACTGATTTCCCTTCCGGTGTTTATCCAAGCGGAAGAGGTGCTGCGCCTGTCCATTCACCTCCTCCCACAATTTCCGGGTCGCAAGAAGTCCTTCCAGGTGAGGAAATAGTTCAGCTGTGAGTTTGCCTGGGCCATCTATTGTATCGGGTGTTCCCAATACGGCTTCATCTTCGATTGCGAGACGCAAGATGGATTGGGGTAGCATTTTGTCGAGCAACATTGCTCCGTCCGCAACGAGCAGGATTTCCCAATGGTCAAACATTTTAACCGCACTGCCAATTCCTATTCTGACATGTTGGTCCATGGATTCCTCTACTGTCACGATGAAGCCAGTCTCGGGATGAAGAAGCAGCACTTCATATTCCGTCTGGGTAGAGTTCAATCTGATAGAATAAACATCGATTTATCTAACTCTGTAATTTCTCCTTTCTCCTCTCTTTGTTTTAAATTTCCATTTAGGGTTCACTTTTGCGTCTTCACTTTTCCTCACACGTCTACCGTCTCCCTCTAGTCACCCCGCCCCTGCAATCTAATTTCTACCTTTGAAACCTTTTTCTTTTCCACCAATCACCACCCAGCCTCTCATTTATTTCCCATTTCCCAAAATATCAACCTCTTGTTCTTAACTGACCACCTATCATCTCCCAGTTTTCAATCTCCCCTTTCCCCAACATATCTACCTTCCGTCCTCACCTGGCCTCATCTATCGTCTTTTAGCTTCTACTCTTTTTCTTCCCCCACCTTCTTATTCTGACTTCCTTCCACTTCCTTTCCAGTACTGATGAAGGAACACGGCCTGACACTTCAATTTTTTATTCCTCTCCATAGATGCTGAGGTCCTCCAGAGTTTTGTGTGCGTTACGCTGATTCTTGTGCCAAAAAATTCCCATCTTCGATCGTCGCCCACCTGATCTTTGATTTCGTTTTTCTCCGCCCTCCTTTCATTACTATAGTCCACTGTGCTGGACGTTTCCCACAGTTTTGTTGTTCATATAACATAGAAATAAAAGTCCCGATTATAACAGTCACAGTCACTCACTGGGTCTCATCAGATTCTTGGCTTTTCCTTTGACCGATCACGTTCGCCCACTTTGTCTGAAACTGAAAAATACCTTATTTTCTCTCTTTCCCAGTGGTGACGAATGGGTCTCCTCCTGAAGTATTAAATTCGTTTCCCTTTGTACAAATGTGACCGACATGCGTGAACTTCGCAGTGGAGCAGCAAGTCCTTGCTTTATTTAACTTGCATGTTGATGTGAACAAGAAGTGAAACATCCCGGCTCCTGGGTACAGAAAACATCCCGGAGAGTCACGGTGAGATCCGTGAGGCCGCCAGCGGCCACTAGAGGGCACCAACGGGTCAGGGTCCTGTGTTGCAGCGCACAACACTTCGAACTACAAAGTAATTTCATTAACAAAGCACAAATACGCTACCATTAGATGCGTTTCCTTGCGGGGATTTACAGTAAGTGCAAAGAAACAGAAAATAATCAATGAAAGAGCGCACATAAGACGGACAATCAATGTAGAAAACATAACAGACTGTGAAAATACAAAAACGTAAAATAAAAATAATAATATAAAGTTAACCAATGGCGGAGCATCCCTCCATGGAAAACATCTCCATGATCTGAGCGGACAACATGTGAAGAAGGAAACGTGGAACGCTTGGCTCAGAGTTGGAGATCTCTTCCCAGAAACAGAGGGGTTCCTTGTGGCATTACTGGGCCAGCTGGTTAACCGAAAAATATTAGAAATACATAATAAACGTCTTACAAATTAATGACGATAAATGCCGAAAATGACAAGAGTCACCAGGAACAATCCAACACATTACAGGATTGATCAGCAGTTTAACTCATTCTGATTACTTACACAGGGACAATCAATTGACAAGCATCAGTCACCAAAATCTTGCTTTAAAATACAAACTCATAAAAGACACCACACCCTACTATAAATACAAACCTGTTCTAGATTAGGGTCAGAGTCCTACACATTAATTTTTGTCTGATCCATTGTCACAGATAGGACAATCCATAATAACCGTCTGAATATATAATATTACAGGATAAAAAAAGAGTAACGATGTATATAATCGATATAGCCATTGCAAACACACATAACGTACAATAATTAACAAGTGAAAAGTACCAAAAATATGCTGAATTAAAAGA
This sequence comes from Hemitrygon akajei, assembly GCF_048418815.1. Lineage (NCBI taxonomy): Eukaryota > Metazoa > Chordata > Chondrichthyes > Myliobatiformes > Dasyatidae > Hemitrygon > Hemitrygon akajei. The sequence goes on along the minus strand of NC_133151.1, from coordinate 29,413,002 downwards.
AGAAATTGAAAAACTATCGAGCATGAACAGGGTGTAGATTGTCCCAATGGTAATATCAACAACAACTATCAGCAATCTACCTTCCTTTACCTTCCTTTTAGTTGATCCTGTACTAAAAGCGGGAATTGCTAGAAGTATTCAGCAGATCTGTTAGCGTCTGTGAATAGAGAAACCGAATTCACGTTCAGTTTGATAACCTTTCACCGGGAAATCAGTACACTGAATTGGATAAATGGAATCCCAGTCAGAGCAGAGCAATAACTCTTATACATGGTCTTCCTATCTTTTTCTCCAGTCCTGATGAAGGGTCTCGGCCGGAAGCGTTGAGTATGCTCTGTTACATAGATGCCGTCTAGCCTGCTAAGTTCCTCCAACATTTTGTGTGTGATGATTATTTTCTCTCTTTCCCAGTTGTGACGAACCGGCAAGAAATCTCTTCTCCTTTCTGCAAACGTTGCCTACCCACTGCGTGTTCCCAACATTCCTCTGTTTTTATACAAGACAAGCCTTTATACTGCAGAGAATAGATGACATTAAGATAACTCAATGCACAATTGGTTAATCGTTCCAGCCAAATAGAAACCTCTGCAAAAAGTGAAAAAGGATAACAGATTAAAGTACAATCCAGCCGAAAACCAGTGGATTTCCTTGAATCTACCAATGAAGGGATGATCTCGTGTTTTAAAGCGCACTGACGGAAAATTGTTGTTAGGAACAGTTAGCATAGCAGAGGATGGTTTCGATCCATCGACCTCTGGGTTATGGGCCCAGCACGCTTCCGCTGCGCCACTCTGCTTTGGAAAAAACAATATTGTTCTTCCATGAATGATGTGAAACCTCTTGCGTTAGTGTGTGTGTGAGTTGGTGTGGATGTGTGTTTTCGCGTATGTGTGTATGTCTGGGTCTTTGTTTGCTTTCTGTATCTGTGTCTGTCTGTGTTTGTTTCTGTCTATGTCTGTGTCGGCGTCTGCATATGTTTAGGTCTTATCTGTGTCTGTACATGTCTGGGTCTGAGTCTCTGTCTGTATATGTCTGGGTTTCCGTCTGTGTCTGTCCATGTTGCATCAATTCCATCTTTCCCCCTTATTCATACCCACTTACTTCACTTTCGGTTGGTAATTCCTTGCTTTACCTCGTTCTGTCTCCACTTTCGTTTCTTTCTTCCTTACCTTCTGGATCCCCCAGTTATTCTCTCTGTATCGTTCAAGCTTTATCCCATCTTTCACCCCGATATTTCACCAGTGTATGTGGTTTATCCTTTTTAATTGTTAACATGGACAATTCATCCCTCTGCTTATAAAAAAACGACATTTTGAACCACACTCGGGTGTCACTACGTTGAATATAGAGGTCCCATTAACGTTCCCATCCTGTCCTGATCATTGAATAAATGTTGGAATTCCAAGTTCAAACAGAAGTTCACCTCGTCTCCCTGCGAACGGAACTCGCGGATTTAGATGCTGATCAGGTTTCCGCATCGCAAGCACCTCCCTTAAACAATCCCTTCACCGGGATTTTGTCAGATCATAAGACCATAATACATAGGAACAGAGATCGGTCATTCATCTCATCGAGTCTGCTCCGCCTTTCTATCATGGCTGATCCCGGTTCCCACTCAACCCCATACACTTGCCTCCACCGCAGTCTGCGGCTGAGCATTCCACAGACTTGTTACTCTGGCTAAATAGACGATCCTCCTTACCTCCGTCTAAAAGGTCGCCGCTCAATTTTGAGGCTGTGCCCTCTAGTTCTGGACACCCCCACCATAGGAAACATCCTCCCCACGTCCACCTTATCCTGGTCTTTCAACATTCAGTAGGTTTCAATGAGAATTATAATTGTTGCTCTGATGTTCAGAACATCACGGCCGAGCTTTCGTCCCTTCCCTAAATGTGCGGGTGTTTTTAGAATTCACCTGCCGAGGACTGATATACAGCAAGGAACCATTCTAAACTGTCCCACGTGTCACAGGCTTATCCCGGCGTCTCAACGACGGCAATGGACAGCCAACCATAGTGCTGGAAATTTCTTCTTCTGGGATTTTCTGCCCAGTTTTCAAACTTCACAAACAACAGTGTTTGAATGCTGGGTTTGAACCCTGGACTTCACACATGCGCTCCTCTCTGAGCTACGTCTCCAGTGTCAAATGAACGATGATTTCTTCTGTCTGACACTCTGATCACAAAGGATGGACGTTGAAAGATAGAAAATAGAAGTCGGTTATGGTTATTCGGCTTTTCGAGACAATTCCACCATTCATTTTGATCCTGGTGGCTCGTATAACCTCAGTTTCTGTTCCCAATCACTACGCACGCCCTTTGATCCCTTCTCTATATGAAGATATATCTGACCTCTCCTCAAGTTATTCTTATTGTGGGGAGCTGTGTCAGGGAGAAAAGAGGACGTGACTGTCTGACGGTCACACACCACTGACCTGTACAATTTAAGGACTTTAAGGCAAAGAGCAGCAACAGGCTTTTTTAAATCAAAGTATTATTTTAAAAGTCCGACGTAAAGACGGATGAAGTAAATATTTCACCAAACACCAAAGGTCAATAAATCAGCCAGCTCTGATAAGTTCATTGAGGGTCTGGGGCTTGTGTTACAGCCAGCTGTCACCAGAGGGCACTGAGAAGCTGGGTTTTGTGTTATAGCCACCAGCCACCAGAGGGCACCGAGGAGCTGGGCCCAATGTAACCGCTGCAACATGTGTAGGTTGCAGGACAAACGTTATATATACTGGTGGCAAATGAGAGTTTGTATTGGTTGCATGTTCCATGTTCTGTCCATTCATGTCATCGCAAACTGCATGCAAAGAATGGCAAGTGGTGGTAGTATTCTATTTTATATATATATGGTTATCGCTTTTAATAAATAAAATAGGAGCACACAGAACAGACAACAAAATCTGCAGGATTTCCAGAGGCTATGAGTGACCTCGACCACTGATGTTCTGTCTAGCAGCGCAAGGTTTTGATATATTGCGCCACAGTGACATCCTGAAAGAAATTGGAATAAATCGACTTTCCTTGGTTTAGATACGATGACCAGAGATTGGTGTTTGCAGCGGTTCTTTTACAATCTGTGTCCATGAGACGGATCAGAGATTCATGAAGAATATAAAACAAAAAAGGAAGCGGGAGGTAATTGTCAGGATTCGACCCTAAGCAGAGACAACACAATCGATTTGTCGCACATCGTCTTAACCGCTCGGCCACGATAACTCTGTTCACATGTGACAGGGGTAGCATTGATCCAGAGTCAGAGAAACAGTAATGGTCTTGAAGTAAAAGCAGAAACTGCTGGAAATGCTCAGCATCTGTGAAAGGAGAAACAGAGCTCACGTTTTGATTGGTGACCTTTCACCCTAAATTCCATGGGGCAGTTGGGTTGTGAAAACCTCTATAATAGCGGGATAGGTTTTCATCATATCGCGATCAGAAACCCAAAGATCCCCATGTGGGCCTAGGCAGCAGGGATAAAGGCGTTTTCCGTTTCTCAGAAGTCCTGGAGAAGGCAGAGCCGGGCCTGATTCGTGTCACTCTGATCTACGTGCGCTGACGGAGCCTCCAATGGGCTCTCAATGACGGGGCGCCAGGACTTACAGCAATGATAAAGTCTGCAGGGTAGCAGGGCCGCCATCCCGGACTTGTTTCACTGTCCTCCTACCTTCTCCCATCAGATGCATTAGCACCACCTACTGTAATGGAGTATGAAGGAATGCTTGATGGGGATCAGATGCTACGTCCAAATCTATTTTAACTAAAACGTTCACAAGGGTCCTACACGACGTACCGTCCTTGCCTCTGGTGCCAGTATATCCTGCAAATTCCGCACCCCTGCTCCACCCATTAAATGCCTAAACAACTTCTCATGTTCCTAAGATTATCTGTGGCACGTCATGGTCACACATTCCAAGTCTCTGAGACATTACAAATATCATGCGACACCTTCCCATACTACCCAACTTTCTGCTATTTCCCAACCCCCAGGCAAACTACTGCAACAGGTGACTTCATGCTTTCCCATATAAACGATAATATCTACCTCAGACTTAGCAAGTGTCTGTTTAGCTGTAACATCTGCCCTTGATTACCCGAAACACCCACATGTGCAAGCACCTAAGAAAACTGAACAACTCTGGTGAGTGTACTTGGCCTTTTCTCGTTTGAGCGACGGATGATGAGAGGTGACCTGATGGAGCTGTGTAAGATGCTGATAGGCAGTGATCGTGTGGATAGCCAGTGTTTTTTTCCCCAGTTGTGAAATGGCTAACACAGGCGGCGGGAGGCATAGTTTTAATGTGCTTGGAAGTAAGTACAGTACGGATGTCGGGGGTAAGTTTTTCACGCAGAGAGTGGTGAGTGTATGGAGTGCACGGCCGGCAGCGGCGGTAGAGGCGGATACAATATGGTCTTTAAGAGCCTCTTAGATAAGTATATGGAGCTTAGAGAAATAGATGGCTATGGACTAGGGAAATTCTAGCCAGTTTCTAGAATTGGTTACATGTTCGGCGCAACATTATGGGCCGAAAGGCCGGTAATGTGCTGTAAATGTCTATTTTCTGTGTTCTGTGTTTTTCCCGCACACTTCGGAGCATATAGATTATAATACACTTCTATCAACAGATCAGCCATGGTCTTCTTAAAGACTTCGATTCCAAACTCTACAGTACCGAGTCTGTGCCTGGGCAGACATGTTGAACCCATTTCAGACTAATGATAATGGCCATAAATTCTGCTGTACGACAGACAACCTTTTCCCACCACTACATTAAACCAGGGGATAAATATCCTGAGGCAACCCGTTTATACTAACTGGGTTTTAGAACCATCTGTAAAGATAGGCTGTTACGGACTCAAGAACAATAAATATATGAGTGAGGCAGGGTTTTGTTAAAAAATAAAACGTTAATTAAAACACTGAGAAACAAACCCCCAAAAGTAAACAAATCACTAACGTAACCGGAAATCAGCTGCTGTGCGGCAGCTTAAACAGTTCTTAAAGCAATGTTGCAAAAACAGTTCTTCAAAGTAGTATTGCAAAAGTTCAAAATGCTTACAGTCCATTTAAGGGAGAGACATTTTAAGACGATTTAAATTCTCTTTCACGTCGTCTCGCCGCGGTTCCAAATCGAACTTTTCCCACGAAGAATATACGAAGATGGAAAAATGAAATGGCTTAAAGGCACTGACCTTTCCTTTACAAAACTGTTCCCAATCCTTTCTGCTATTCACAGGGGTTAACACGGGAACAGTCAACGAAATCCTTCCGAATGAGAATCAAACAAGGTCGAACCTGTTTGACCGTCGAAATCGACTTTCCTCGATCTTTTAACTCCCGAACTCCGATCTTCACTCTCCACTGATTCTCAACTAGCAGTATTATAAAGAAACTGCTGGCAATGACCTTTTAAACTTTAGGCATTAGGTAAAACTCCATCTTTCAACTACACTGCGTCATGATATTCAATCACGCAGTGGAATGAAGTAAACATGGCAAATCCAGCCACGAACTGCCCCTCCTCACAGGGAGGGGTCCTCTTTTTATACCCTGTAAAAAAAACTGTCACATGACCTCTACTGGCGGGAAAATAACGTCACTCCACCATCACTAGATCATTACCTCAAGTCCAGTATAGCTTCAACACCTGTCACGTGACAAGTACACCACTGTCACGTCACGGGTACGTAACAATGCAAAAAGGAAATATTACTGGCTGCCGTAAATGACCAGACGCCCTCTCACCTCCACAAGAGTTTGTTTATCCTCTAGTAATCTCAAATCTATTCCAACAGCTGGAAATGTCCATGATGGACCTCCTGGCCAGACCACTCGTCCAAAAATCCCCAAGACCATATTCCACCCATATTCTGTAAGTGTCTGCAGAAAACATTTATCAGCTCTGCTGGTATATTCCCAACAACCCATTGAAACAGATTTAGTCAGACGTGACATCCTCACCGATTAAGGAAGTCCAGTTTGCAAGGCTCATTTTTTCCCGCTCGGCATGTCAAGAGACATCTCGCCTTGTTTAACCTCCGATGCATCTCTAGCTGTGGTCGGGACTGCTCCACCACAGAGTCAAAGTGCACTGGTCTGTAGAACATCCGACCTGTATAAAACTGAACGAGCTGTCTCTCTATAAATGAAACAACCTGTATTAAAGGACAATAAATGTTCAACAGAACAGCCCTGGAGGAGCCATGGTCATGCCCAGTTTATGACCTGCTTATATTTATCCGCCAAAAACGTTATATAAAACTTTGCATATGTTCTCTACATTAGCCAACGCCCGATATATTTAAACACAGGAACTAGACAGTAAAAACTCATGCACTGTAAGGTGAATACAATCCGCACCATGTTTCAGAGTAAAACACACACATATTGATTTAGACACAGACAATTTAAAACCCAGTCCAAAGACCATTCCTCCATTGCTGTTAACACTGCTTGTTCAGACCTTACCACACAAACAGTATTGCAACCCCTTTTCCACAGACCCCATCATCTGCACATAAAGCCAAACTAAGCCCAGGCCCAACACCATGGATATATCATTAATCCTCAGATTAATCAATATTGGACAAATAACACCATCCTGGGTATGAGGCGTCTGCAAATTCTAATGACATTTCTTCACAACCCACCACCACTCTGAATGACTGGCCAAAGAAAACCAATACTTGTAAAACATACCACCAAAGTAAGGAGAGCGGCAGAATAATCTGTCAATCAGAGCAGCAAATGGGAAACCTGCAAATGATACAAATAATTCATGAAAAATTCTAGATCTACCATACGGACTCGTGCGAGCATCAATATGGACCCAGTGTTGCAGCAATTGGCTAACAACACAGCCATAGTCCATATGATACAAGTTTGGTCACCAAAGACCAAAGCTGGCAGAAAGCTGCAATGCGGCCTTTCAAAACTGAACAGCTTTAAACTTTCTGTTGGCTGAGAGGGGAGGCAGTTGTGCCATCATTGTCTGGAATGATCCACAAATATCCTTGCTATATCTGGGAACATCACCAAATTTAGTTGTGATGATCCCGTTACTAGCTATTAAGGTTAAGAAGTTTGGGCAGGAGAGACCCGCTACTCTATCATCACCTCTGGAATCCATTTGATTAGCTTCATTCCCTGCTAGGAAGTTTGTGCAACTCCAGTGTACAGTGGGCAAGGGTTATATTCTTGCTGGTTTTGAAATTTGTTCTAATGTCTTTTCTGAGAGAACTCGCTGAAGTGATGGTTTAAAGAACAGCTGCCTCCATTATAGTTCAGCAATCCTCCTCTTCAGATAGTCGATGACAGGATCACTGAGGACACCCGAATTGTCTGTGCAGTTCAACTGCCTCCACAATCCATGCTGTCCTTTACAGGACGAAAGGGAAGTGGGGAGTGTGGAAGTTGCAGCAAGTCAATTTAATGTCTCTCCATTGCAAGGTAAGTTTACAGATAGTGTGCAGTCAACCTCGGCAAGAAAGGTCGTTAAAGGCCCTGGTTCCCCTTTGTGTAGCAGGGTAACTGGAGACATTTGTATACCAAAACAAAATGAGGATGCATATTGGTCATAATTGGTCATATTGGTCATATTAGACCAATTGCAATATTGGTCATAAACAAGAGAAATCTGCCGATGCTGCAAATCAAAGTAATGCGCACAAAATGCTGAAGGAATTCAGCAGGCTAGACATCATCGACGGAAAGGAATAAGCAGTCGACGTTTCGGACCGAGACTCTACAACAGGTCTGATATTGGTCAGTAGCTTTAGTAAAGTGGTGGGACCATGCGGGAGCTGATAGCTGACAAGAAAAGCACCGGTTTAAATGTGTTCGGAGTGATGGACTCTGTCACAGAGTGTAACAACGAATGGTGCTCAGCTACAGACTCTAGGGTTATATTTGAGGAAAGAGGTTGAACACAATGTCTCTCTCTTCTGCGATCCACCGTCCCGAGCTCGCCGCAGCCGGGCTATTCCACCTTTCCAATATCCAAAGAACTGATCGCTTCAACACCGAATTCCTTGAACGGACTTATATTTTAAAATTCATTATTCCTCTTGAATAATAATGCAGTAAAATTACCATCTCCCTGTAGGGGAATTGAACTTCAGGCTCCCGCGTGACAGGCGGGAATGCTAACCACTACACTAACGAGGAACAGCCCCTGTTACTGCCTCTGTCATGTAGATATAATAATACAAAAGGGTAAATAGAACTATTTTGATTTTTGTTGACTGCTATACTGGAGCCTTTCACTCCTGTCCTTCCCACAGAATTGTCTCAGGTTTCTCCAGCCATTCATTAACGTACTGCGCTCGAAGATTAGTTGAAGGAAGTTCCCTAATTAAAGCCGAATTCCCTGTTGTTAGAAAGTTTATTTATAATCATATTTATATATTTTTTGGTTTTATAATGCGATAGGCAGAAAACGATGTGCATCTCTTCGAATTTTGAAGGGATCACTCCCACTTATTTCCAACTCCGGGTGATTATTCACTGGTTGTTGTGCGTCTCTGGTCTGTCGGAGGATAGCGACCTCAGCTGGACATACCAGGGACTGCATCGGAGCTCCGATCGTGATATCACGGTTATGTAAAGAATTTTTTTCCCAGTTTTTTCCGTTTTATAGCAGGTAAAAGAGAGGTGATATTGGACCACAGTTAAATTAAGCAGGAACGTCAGTAATGGGGGACAAAGTAACAGCAGAATAACTTCATGGGTACTTTGCTCGTTTCTTAATTGCGGAAGACACAAGCAGTGTGCTAGAAGTCTGTGACCGTCACGGAACAGGAGTGACGGCCATTGTTATTACAAAGGAAAAAGTGCTAGGCAAACTAAAAGGCCTTAAGGTGGATAAATCACCTGGGACAGATGGAGGACATCCCAGAGTCCTGAGAGAGGTTGTTCAAGAGAAGACTGATGCATTGGCAATGAATTTTCAAGAATAGTTTGATCCTGGCATGGTCCCGAAGGGCTGGAACATTGGGAATGTCACTCCACTCTTTAATAAATGTGGAAGGGAAAAGAAAGGAAATTATAACCCAGTTAGCCTAACCTCAGTGGTTGGGGAAGTGTTGAAGTCTATTATTAAGGATGAGGTTTCGAGGTACTTGGAGACCAATGATAAAATAATTCAAAGTCTGCCTGGGGAAATCTTGCCTGACAAATTTGCTAGAGTTCTCCGAGGAGGTAACAAGCAGCATGGACAAAGGAGAGGCAGTGGATGTCATTTACCTGGAATTTCAGAAGGTGTTTGATAAGGTGCCACACATGAGGTTCCTTATCAAGATGAAGTCCTATGGCGTTACAGGAAAGATACGAGCATGGATAGAGGAATGGCTGTCAGGCAGGAGGCAATGTGGGAATAAAACGGGCCTTTTCTGGTTGGCTGCTTGTGAGTAATGGTGTTCAGTCAGTATTGAGACTGCTGCTTTTCACATTGTTTGTCAATTATTTAGATAATGGAATTGATGGCTTTCTTTGCGGATGATATGAAGATAGGTGGAGGGGTTTGATAATGCGATTGTAGTAGGAATCAGACACATTAGAAGAATGGACAAAAAGTGACAGGTGGAATACGGTGTTCTCACATAGTCCACCTTGAGACACACCACCTGGACATTTGTAGGGGGTGGACTTCCTCGCCGCTTCGTTATTTTCCGCCTTAAAACTGGCGTAGAAATTATTCAGCCCATCTGGGAGGGAGGCACTCCTTCACAATCAGGTGATGTTGTCCTGTAGTTGATGTCCTGGATGTCCTTCCACATGCGCCACATGTCGCCACTTTCCTGGAAGTGGCTGTGGATTCGCTGGGCGTGTGCATGCTTTGCCTCCCTGATGGCCCGGGACAGATTGGCCCTTGCTGTTGTTAGGGTTGTCTTGTCGCCTGATCTGAAGGCGGAGTCAAGGGTTCTCAACAACACACGCACCTTGCTCTCATCCATGGCTTCTGGTTAGCGCTTGTAGTGATGGTCTTGAACACAGTGGCGTCGTCGATGCACTTGCTGATGTAACTAGTCACAGATGCCGTGTACTCCTCTAAGTTGGTAGAGTCACGATCAGTTGCAGCCTCCCTGAACATGTGCCAGTCAGTGTGCTCAAAACAGTCTTGAAGAGCAGAGATGGCTCCTGCTGGCCAGGTTTTCACCTGCTTTCGAACTGGTCTGGAGCGCCTGACGAGCGGTCTGTATGCTGGGATTAGCAAGACAGAGATGTGGTCTGAGTAACCGAGGTGGGGCGCAGCTCCGCCCGGTACGCGTCGGGGATATTTGTGTAAACCAGGTACAATGCGTTCTCCCCCCTCGTTGCAAAGTCCACATACTGATGGAATTTGGGGAGCACTGACTTAAGGTTCGCCTGTTAAAAATCACCGGCGACTGCAAACAGTCCATCAGGATATGCGTTCTGCAATAGCCCCGTACAGTTCACAAAGGGCCTCCGTAGAATTAGCGCAGAGGCAAATGTAAACACCGATTATAAGGTCAGTAGTGACTTTCCGTGGTAAATAAAATGGTCTGAATCTAACAGTCACAAACTCCACTAGCAATGAGCAGTATCTGGAAACCAGCACAGAGTTCTTGCACCTTTCCGTATTGATGTAAACACAGAAGGCACCACCGCGAGTCTTACCGGAGAGAGCTGCCTCGCTGTCCGCACGAATACAGGGCTAGCCTGTCTAGCTGAACGGCGGCGTCCGAAATTTCATCAGTGAGCCATGTTTCTATAAAGACATACGGACAGCAGACTCTGTACTCCCGCCCATTATTTCGTTGTAGTCGGTTGTCGTCTAATTTATTGTCCAGGGAGCGGACATTGGAGAGCAGAATGGAGGGGCTAGGGTTTGCTTTTTGCCTGGCACGGGCAAAAGCAAACTTCCTTTCCCGCTTGCCTCGCTTCCGCTTCCTCGCACATCGCTTACGACTTCCCCACATCCAGCCACCAGCATCAGGCGACTCCGACGACAATCCGATCTGAGGCCCGAGCCCTCAGCAAACCGAGATTACGTAATTTCACCAGCAGATCTTCATGTAAGTTTGTTTTTGGGCGATCTCTGTATTGTTGCAGTATATGTCCATGGTAGATAGTCGCTCTGTTATCCGTGTGCCTTAATCAAAAGTTGTGTCTCAAACTTAAATTAGAAAATTAATTAAAGTAAAACCAGATCTGAAAGGCCGCTGCTGCCATGCCGCGCCGCCTGCGTGTAACAAATCCACAGGAATCGTTACGACATTGCCCTGAAAGCAAGTGTCACGGGCCTCAATGACAACATTGTTCTGAGACTAGCACTACATGATTGGACTCACAATCTGCCACCTATGATTTACCTTTCTCTGTAGCTGTTATTCTTTATTCTGCATTTTCTTACTGTTTCAACTTGTTGTACCACAATGCACTAGTTAGTTCTTTTGACCCAGTTTGCTAATACACCAACAAGATGGGATGCCTGTCTAGATTTGATATTCTGCAACATTCAACGGACAATTTTGAGTAAGAAAGTTGTTCAGCCTTTAGGAACAAGAGAGCTTAACATAGTTCGTCTTGAAGTACTTTTAGAGAGTATATCAGTAAAACAAAAACCATTAAATTGAATTTCAGAAATGGAAAGTTTTTGCAGATGCGGCAAAGACCTCTGAAGGCAAACTGGAAGGAACAGTGTTCATACCGAAGGTCAGGAGAAGCAATATAAACAATAGATCAACTGCATGAATGAATGCAGATATAAAATTTATTGAAGAAAATACAGCTATATAAAGATTACCGAAACAAAACAGGAATATATTTAACCGTTGTGCTTATTAAATATGAGATCTACAGTCAAGTGGGAAATTAAGATTAAGATTAAGGTTAAATTAAGGTTAAGGTTGAGAATGATTTTGCTAATAATGCTAAGATTGACAGGAAGTAATTTTGTCAATACTTTAGTCGGAAAGGAAACGTCAACGGTGGAAGTTAAGTATATTAGGAATAACTGCGGGGTGTTTAATTATGCAGAGGAGGATATAGCGAATAATATTAACTTATTTTACTATAGTGTTCACCTGCAAAGATGTTATCAAAATACCAGTAAATGTGGAGAAAAACAAAGTTGCTTAAAGTGACTTAGAGATCCTGTATCAGCGGAAAAGGCTGATAGTTAATAAATCACAGTGTGAGGCAACATATATCCAAACGTACATAAGGAAATCTGTGATTAGAAATACAAACGCCTGACAAGTATTTTTCAAAATTCTGTGAAAATTGGTGAAATCCTTAAGGACTTGAAATGGGCTAACATTTTCCCGGTATGCGAGAATGGTGACCGCACTAACCCTGGTAACTATGGATCAGTAAGCGTCATGTGTATCGTAGGTAGGATAAGGGAAAATTAATAAAGAATAATAAAAACACGTTTCAAAAGCATCTGGTAAGACCAGGCATGTTAGCAGAAAGCCAGCATGTGTTCTGAAAGGGTATGAGCTGTGCAGAAAGATTGAAATAATTAAATCTTTTTAGCCTAAGTTGACGTAGAATGAGAGAAGATACAATAAAAGTGTTCAGAACCATTAAGGGTTGGATGCCAGCTACTACTTCAAAATGCATCCACCAACAAGAAATGGGCCACAGTTGGAGGTTAAAGGGCGATTTCAGACTAACCGGGAAGCAATACTGTACACAGTGATTGGCAGATACAGAATGAACTCCACTCTCCCACACTATATCATAGACCGACAGGTAGAGAATCAACCCGACCTTCACACACGGCACCAGAAAATGACAAGTAGAGAGGGAATCCCACACTCTCACACTGTACCAGAGACTAGATATAGGAGGAACATCACAATCCTGCAGTCTACGCATCTGTTTATGGCTCTTTTCTGTCTATGTAAACTATCTAATTGTCAGTTTGCCTACCTCTCTCTCTCTCTCTCTCTCTCTCTCTCTCTCTCTCTCTCTCTCTCTCTCTCTCTCTCTCTCTCTCTCTCTCTCTCTCTCTCTCTCTCCTCCTCCTCCTCCGTCTCACTATCTCTACCCCTTCTCTCTCTCTCTCTCTCGCTATCTTACTTCTAACATTTAATCACACGCTTGTCTTTCTCTCGTTAATTTCGAGAAACCCAGCCAATTTCCAGTGCTGCTTTTCTTATTTAAACATACGCCCACTGCTTTACAAATTGAAATATTTCTTCTCGATTTATTTATTATTTAGACCTTTGTCAGATTTATAATGTTCATACATCAGCATACATCAGCCTCTTACATCAGCAACATGACAGACAAAATGCTGGAGGAACTCAGCAGAGTTCCGGGTGTTGCCCTGGAGTGCCAACATCTTCAGATTTTCTCGTGTTTGCAAATTAGGAACGTGCTCATTTTACCGTTTCCGTCCTGATCTCGGTCTCTCTGTTTTATCTTTGTTCTAATCTGTGTTTGTGTATTTACAATTGTATTAACTTCATTATATGCATCGTTCATATACATGAGAAGTAAAAATATTTACGTTATGTCACTGTCTAAATGTGCAATGTGTAATTTATATGAATTTATATTGAATAATATGTACAACAGGACAGTCACTATAACGTAGAAATAAATTTGTGCAATTCTTTCTGTGTGTGTGTGTGTGTGTGTCTGTGCGTGCGTGCGTGTTTGTGTGTGTGTGTGTGTGTGTGTGTGTGTGTGTGTGTGTATGTGTGTACGTTTGCCTGCTTGTCGATCGATCTATCTGTCAGTCTGCCGATCGGCCTCTCTCTTTCTCTCTTTCTGCCTCTTACATTTAACGTTTTATCTCACGCTTGTCTTTCTAATTCACTTCTAGACATCTAGCATATTTTCATTTCCCAATTTCGAGTACAGTTTTTATTATTTATCAGGTCTGCCCATTCCTTTGCAGATTGAAATATTTATTCTCAAAATCACTAGAAAATAGACAATAGAATATAGGTGCAGGAGTAGGCCATTGGTGAATCTGTGGAATTCTCTGCTACAGGAAACAGTTGAGGCCAGTTAACTGGCTATATTTAAGTGGAGTTAGATATGGCCCTTGTGGCTAAAGGGATCAGGGGGTATGGAGAGAAAGCAGGTAAAGGGTTTTGAGTTGGATGATTAGCCATGATCATACTGAATAGTGGTGCAGTCTCGAAGTGCCGAATGGCCTACTCCTGCACCTATTTTCTATGTTTCTATTCGGACCTTCGAGCCAGTACCGCCATTCAATGTGATCATGTCTGATCTTCCACAATCAGCACCCCGTTCCTGCCTTCTCCCCATATCTCTTGACTCCGCTATCTTTAAGAGCTCTATTTAACCCTTTCTTGAAAGCATTCAGAGAATTGACCTCCAATGCCTTCTGAGGCAGAGAATTCCACAGATCCACAACTCTCTGGGTGGAAAAGTATTCCCTGAACTCCGTTCTAAATGACCTTACCCTTATTCCTAAACTGTGGCCTCTGGTTCTGGACTCCCGCAACATCGGGAACATGTTTCCTGCCTCTAGCGTGTCCAAACACTTAATAATCTTACATGCTTCAATCAGATCCCCTCTCATCCTTCTAAATTCCAGTGTTTCTAAGCAAAGTCGCTCCAGCATATGACAGTCTCGCCATCCCGGGAATTAACCTCGTGAGCCTACGCTGCACTCCCTCAATAGCATGAATGCCCTTCCTCAAATCTGGAGACCAAAACTCGGCACAATAGTCCAGGTGGTCTCGCCAAGGCCCTGTACAACTGCAGAATCCTCTTTGCTCCTATACTCAAATCCCCTTATTATAAAGGCCAACATGCCATTAGCTTTCTTCACTGCCTGCTGTACCTGCATGCATCCTTTCAGTGACTGATGAACAAGGACTCCTAGATCTCGTAGTACTTCCCGTTTTCCTAACTTGACACCATTCAGATAGTAATCTGCCTCCCTGTTCTTCCCACGGAAGTGTATAACCTCACATTTATCCACATTAAACTGCATCTGCCATGCATCTGCCCACTCACCCAACCTGTCCAAGTCACCCTGCATTCTCCTAACATCCACCTCATATTTCACACTGCCACCCAGCTTTGTGTCATCTGCATATTTGCTAATGTTACTTTTAATTACTTCATCTAAATCATTAATATATATTGTAAATAGCTGCGGTCTCAGCACCGAGCCTTGAGGTACCCCACTAGTCACTGTCTGCCATTCTGAAAAGGATTCGTTAATCCCCATTCTCTGTTTCCTGTCTGCCAAACAATTTTCTATTCAGGTTAGTACCCTACCCCCAATACCATGTGCTCTAATTTTGCCCACTAATCTCTTATGTGGGACTTTATCAAAGGCTTTCTGAAAGTCTTCTGAAAGAGATCCACTGGCTCTCCCTTGCCCATTTTCATAGTTACATCCTCAAAAAATTTCAGAAGATTCATTAAGCATGATTTCCCCTTGGTAAATCTATGCTGATTTGGACCGATCCTGTTATTGCTATCCAAATGTGTCCCTATTTCATCTTTTATAATTGACTGCAGCATCTTCCCTCCACTGATCTCAGGCTAACTGGTCTATAATTCCCTGTTTTCTATCTGTATAATTCCCTGTCGTTTGGCATATGAAGATTTGAGATGCTCATTAAAGACTATTACATTAGCAACATCACACACAAAATGCTGGAGGAACTCAGCTAATTTCCTTGTGTAGCCTTGGAGTTCCAGCATTTGCAGATTCTCTCGAGTTTGTGCATTAGGAACCAGTTTACCTGACTGTTTCTATCCAGACCTCAGTCTCTCTATTGTATCACTGTTCGAATGTGTTTTTAGAAAACATAGATAAAGCATACAGCACAATACATGCCCTTCGGCCCACAAAGCTGTGACGAACATATCCTCACCTCAGGACTACCTTGCTTTACAGATAACCCTCTATTTTTCTAAGCTCCATGTAGCCATCCAAGAGTCTCTTAGAAGACCCTATTGTTTCCGCCTCCACCACCTTCGCTGGCAGTCCATTCCACGCACTCACCACCCTTTACGTAAAAAAAACAACTTACCCCTGCCATCTCCTCTGTACCTACTTCCAAGCAGTTTAAAACTATGCCCTCTCGTATATATATGAGTAAAACTCTTTAAGTTACAGCTCCGTCTAAATGTGTGATGTGAAATATATAGTAATTCATATTAAACGGTACGTACAACAGCCAAAGTAACATAGAAATACAATTGTGCAATTGTTTCTGTGCGTGTGTGTGTGTGTGTGTGTGAGAGAGAGAGAGAGAGAGAGAGAGAGAGAGAGAGAGAGAGAGAGAGAGAGAGAGAGAGAGAGAGAGAGGAGAGAGAGAGAGGAGAGAGAGAGAGAGAGAGAGAGAGAGAGAGAGAGAGACCAGGAAGGAGCTGAAGGACTGAAGGACAGATCAAAATGGGAAACTGCAGGGAGAGAGGTAGGGATCTATCAGTGTCTCTGGTTTCCGTTCAGAGATGAATATTTAGCCAACAAAAAGTTGAAATCTGTAAGTGCAGCTGCACCGTAACAAAGCTCAGTCGTTGAAAGTAAATCTACAGGCCTATTTCTACCAGTGACGCTGCTGAGGTAATGCCAAAGAATTTTGATTTATTTGTCTCCAGTCGCACCGATATTTACAATAGAGACAATGGCATTGAATTAAAGTGTTTTTTTCAAGCATCTGTAACTAAGAAAGTTAGTGAGGTGCATAACCGTATCTCTGGAGACAGATCCTCTGTATAAATCAGGGCCGCTTTGAATGCATCAGCTGTCTGCCGGAGCTGTGAATACAGAAGCAACTGAAATCACAGATTCTCACTGAAATGGTGTATCCGGTCATCTGGCAGATAGAAGACGTTTACTATCCTTTCATTTCAGCCTTTGGAATTCCCGGTAAGCCGCAGTGTCAGCTGCCGTTTGTGGGTGGATGATAAAGTTTAATTCCAATGTTGTGATTGATTCTGCCTCTGTTTTAAACTGTCACATTCCTGTCCCGGTATTCCAAATATCCGGGATGGAATTGAAACACTAGGACTATGGATGCAGGGATTTGGATTCAAAAACAAACTGCCGCAGGAATTCAACGAATCGTCCAATTTCTGTGGGACTAAGCAGGTCAGGCAGGGTTCTTCCAACGGTTTGTTATCAATAATGGGATATTCGGGTCTCTGTGCTTTTGGTCTGGTATCAGCTGCGCTGCATTTGCAAATATTGTGTTTATATAGCCCGCGGAGATTATACCAATTCATTATCTGCACTTGTATGTGAGCGGTTTCTGAGTTAGGTGCAGCAATTGAACGATCGACACTTTACAAATGTAAAGAGTTCTGTGTTGTAAGACGAAACTCAATGTGTCTGCGATATGACTGAATGCAAAGCAGAAAAAAAGTCGTTGCTGAGCCAATTCTCACAACCGCCGTTATCAGTTATCAATACTGTTAAATGTATTCTATTATATCTAAACCAGACAGTGTTACAGACATCTGACTACGGCTCCGAGTTTGCTGCTGAACGTTGAATTCCTCCCCCTGCTTCCCTGTGATGGATTCAGTGGGAGGCGTCATGTCCCTCTGTGAGGTTGTGTCAGACTGCGCTGTATCTGATGGAATCAGTCAATATTCTGTTGTAAATTGAGTCATGTGACAAATACTGGAATAGGAAACAAACTCTGGAAATGCAGGAAAAACTAAGCCCAAAGCAGCTGGTATTGAAATAGAAACCAGTTAACACTCATGCTAGGGGTCTCTCTGAGAATAATTCTGAGGAGAGATACTTAATCTGTTTTCCACGTATTCTGTTTTGAATGAATGAACATTACCAGCATTTCCTATTTTTGTTCCATCCTTCGGCTGTTCTGTCGCTGACAGGGATCGCCATGGAATTTGATGATTGTCTGATGGAAAAAAATCCCCATCAGCGTCCGGATTTATTCATTTCATCCAACGAGACGCGGAAGACGCTGGATGAAAGTATTCTATCCAGTATTGACTCTGAGGATATAGTTACCGAGTTTCAGCTTTCCGCTGCCACTTCACATTTTGGTGATCAATAAGGAAACCTATTCAGATCATACCGACTTTATTTTACTTGAGAACAACTTCTCGGTCCCCTACAGCTTTATGCCTCTCTCCGCAATTCCACCGCTAAATTCAAAAAATGAAGTGGAAATCTTACAGAATCTCCTTAAACTACTGCATTAGCTTCTTAGTATTTTCTCAACTTTTTGTTCCCTGCCTCTCTTCCAGCGAACTTGGTGGCGATTGTGATTCTGTCCCGGGGATCTGCGGTCTCTCTAAATGTATCACTCGCTACCTGGTGGGAATGGCAGCGGCCGATCTCCTGGTCGTTATCTCGGATCCGCTGCTACAGTGGACTACAGGGATTTATTTTCCCCGATCATTCCTACAAATCACTCATCTATGCAGACTTGGTGAATGGTTGACATTTGCGAGCACTGCGGCCTCAGTCTGGCTGACTGTAGCTTTCACCGTCGATCGATTTGTGACTATTTGCTGTGAGAAGCTGAAAACAAAATATTGCACCGAGAGGACGGCGGCAGTGGTTATCGGGACAGTGAGTGTGTTGACCTGTTTGGAGACTGTCCCCTGGGGCTTCATACAAGAGCCTGGAGAAATAATTGACGGTGTTCCCTGGTATTGTGTTAATACACAGAGCTTCAAAAACTCTGCCTCATGGGCGGCATTTGACCAGATTGACCTCATTTTAACCCCTTGTCTACCATTCTTTCTGATTTTGCTGTTCAATATTCTGACTATCAGACGGATCCTAGCAGCCAGTCGAGCCCGCAGGGGGCTACGGGGACAAAAGAGTGGAGAGAATGACGAGGACCGGGAGATGGAGAACCGACGCAAATCCATCGTTTTGTTCTTCGGCATAGCCGGTAGTTTCACATTGTTATGGCTGACAATGGCAGTATATACTATCAATAGACGGATTTCAATGAGTCTTGCTTATTCTGTCATGGATCCCATTTACATCACGGGGCACACATCGGAAATGCTGCAGATTCTCAGTTACTGCACCAACACCTGTATCTACGCCATGACTCAGAGCAAATTCCGAGAGGAACTAAAGAATGCAGTGAAATACCCACTGAATCGGATTTTGAAATTCATGAAACGTTAGAAATAAATGCTGCAAAGTATTATAATTCAGCTGCCTTCATCCTCCCTATTCTATCCCCCCACTTGTGGGGAAATGGAAACAATGTGATGAACAGAGTTACAAGACAAACACGAGAAAGTCTGCTGGTGCTCGAAATGCAAAACAACACACACAAAATCAGATCCCGATGAAGGGCCTCGGACGGAAACGTCGTCTGTTCACTATTTTTCTCACGCTAATTCTGGAGGAACTCAGCAGGCCAAGCAGCATCTATGGTAAAGAGAACACCATCGCCATTTCGGTGCAGGCCCTTCAACAGTTCTGTCAACTGTTTACCTAATCGCATTTTGTGTTTGTTGCCTTAAAGTTAGAAAATAGCTGTTTACAGTTGATCCCCAGGGCATGACTGTTCTCATCATCCCAGGGAATTCCCCTTTGCACCTCACGTCCCGCCCTGTTCAATTGAGGCAAACCTGTTACCCCTGCTTCCTGTTTCTGACAAACTTCCCTGATCAGAGAGTATATTTTCTTCTGTATCATCCACTCCAGCTCTCCTTATAATCCGTCCATTCATTCACTCTCTTTTTCTCCTCTTTCTCTACCCGTAGACTCTCATTTTCTCTGCCACCTTGAACAATCTTTCTGTAACAAAATTTTAACTGGTTTACAAATTACGACAAAGTACCAATTCCTTTACTTGTAGCTCTGCGTGTAAAATGGACAGAGGGTGCAAGGGAGAGAGCGAGACAGATACGGTCTAAGTCTGTCAGTATCAACGTGATATTCGGCTGTACCAACACGGAGCCGAACCTGGACTAAGAACCTGGATTAATAATGGATGCGTTTCGAAAGGATTCTTCAAGAAGGCAGTGACACAAACAGGCACCTGATGACTAAAGGAGCAATGCCTCAGTTAAATTTGAGGTTACGGAAGCGGGAAGTTGGAGGGTCTAAACAAACGCGAACGGGAAGATTATTGTTTATATAATTAGAAAGATGAAGAGATAAACTGCAGTTTGACATTAGGCACTAGAGTACTACAGCACAGTACAAGCCCTTCAGCCCCCGATGTTGTGCCGACCAATATATTCCTAAAAAAGTGCTAAACCCTCACTACCCTGTAAACTTCTGCTTTCTTCCTTTAAGCGATTTTTTAATCCAAAAAAAAAACAAGGTTCCACAGATCTCTCTGGATGAGTTTCTCGTGGGGTGCTTGGCAAATTCCTTGCTAACATCCATGTGGACCACATCTACCACCTACCCTCATCAATTTCTTTTGACACCTCTTCTTCCTTTTTTACAATTTTGTTTATTAATTTTTGCATAGATGAATACAGAGTACGTGAGGATATATGTTAAGAACCAATAAAAAAGATAGATTAGTACTGAATACATTATACTTAAATCACAATTGCAATCGCAGTACCATATATTCATAATCAAACAAGTACATTAATTAAATTGTAATTAGATTTGTAATAATTTTTTTATTTAAAAATAATCTAACCCACTACCAAGATCGAAACTGTTTGGTAAAGAAAGAAAGACGGAAAGAAATCCTTATCACATAGTGATTTATATTATAAACCGACATCTGTACTTTAACACCAAATCAAAGGTCTTGAAAGTAGTTCAAAAATGGTCCCCACAATGTTTGAAAGTTTTGTTTAGAATCAGAAATCGAACAACGGATCTTCTGTAAATTTAAGCATGACATAATATCACGTAACCATTGAGCGTGAGTACCCGGAGCAACATCCTTCAATTTAAGCAACACCGCCCTCCTAGCTGTAAGAGAAATAAAAGCCACTATATGCAAATCAGATGTCCCCAAAGATATGTTTTTTTCTCCAACAATACCAAATAAAGCAGTCAAAGGGTTATGCTTAAAATTTACTTTAAAATGTACAGAAAAAGTTTGGAATACTTCCTTCCAGTGTTTTCAAGACTTGGTCATTTCCAAAACGTATGGATTAGTAAAGCCTCTCCATTGTTACATCTATCACAATAGCAGATAAATATAGATAACAATGAGATAGCTTGTCTTTGGACGTGTGGACTCAGTTGACCACTAAATTGTAGGAGGGAGTGGCGAGCATATAGTGATGAAGTGTTAACTATTATAATATTTCGTTCCAAGTCTCCTCAGAAATTAAAATCGGTAAATCTTTTTCCCAGGCATTTTTAATTTTGCCTAAATTTCCCAACAACATACCATATATATTGGATACTGAGCTATTATGAAAAGGATTCAAATTAGAAATCTAATTACATCTACTAATGCTCTTATCAGAACTTGTGAAATGTATGTAATTGAGATCGCAGGAGGTCTCTAATTTGTAGATATCGAAAACAATCAGGTATTTGGCAAGCTATATTTAGCTGACAGTTGCTCAAACGAAAAGAGACTTCCTCCATTAGACAGATCCTGGAAGCATTTAATACCAAATACATCCCATTCTTTAAAAACTACATTTGTCATAGAATATTAAAAATAAACAATTAGGAAAAAGGGACTAGAAAGAGAAAATCTCAATAAACCAAAGTATTTTTAAACTTGCAACCAGATCCTCAAAGTACATTTAACTACCAAACTGTCAGTGATTTTATTTAAGGATAAACGATGCGAGGATCCAAGAAGAGAAATAATAGAATTTTATTTTGTTTTAAACAGAGTTATCTTCTAAATAGACTCATACTGGGCAGTCCTCACGTTTAATGTAATACGATCAAAACATAAGATTTCGTATATTGACTATCCAGTAATAAAACCTAAAATATGGTAAAGCTAAACCTCCATTCTTTTTAACTTTTTGAGAGTGATCTTTATTTAATCGAGAATGGTTTTTCCATCTATACGAAGATAGAATTGAATCAAGGGAATCAAAAAAAAGGACTAAGGAATAAAAACGGGTAAGGTCTGAAAAAGGTACATAAATTTAGGCAGAATATTCATTTTAATAGAGTTAATTCGACCAATCAACGATAGAGAGAGGAACGAACAGTGTGAAAGTACCCTTTTCACATAATTCAATAGGGTAAGAAAATTTTCTTTAAGTAGGTGTTTATAATTCTTAGTAATTGTTAAACCCAAATAGGTAAATAAATTTCACACAACTTTAAAAGCAAGTTTAGTATTAATTAATACCAGAATGTTCAAGGGGAAAAGTTCATCCATATGTAAAATCTATTTAAATTCTGAAAACAGGCTGAAACAGGAGAGTAAAGAAAGCGTAGGAGGTAACGAGGTCTCAACATTAGAAACAAAAAAGCAATAGATCATCAGCTAGAGCCAAACTTTGCGGGTAGAACCTCCTTTAAAATACCAGTGATATCACTGCACTCTCGAAAAGCAATAGCTAAGGGTTCTAAAGCCAGATCAAAGAGCAAAGGGCTCAAAAGACATCTTTGTCTGGTTCCTCGTTGGAGTTTAAAATGTTTAGAATTCTGATAAAGTAGTAAGAACCCGAGAGAGGGAGATAACTAAAGTAATTTAATCCATTGAATGAAATCGGACCGAAAGTTAAAATTTTCTAAGGTTTTAAATAAATTATTCCATTCAACTCGATCAAAAGCCTTCTCAGCGTCTAGAGTTAACACGCATTCCGATACCTCCTTAGAAGGCGAATACATAACATTCAGTACACGACGAATATTAAAATGTGAATAGCTATTTTAATAAATCCAGTTTGATCATCAGATATGATAGATGATAAAATATTTTCAAGTCTACGAGCCAAAACGTTGGACAGAATTTTAGTATCAACATTAAGTAAAGAAAATTGTCCCTATGAAGCGCATTTAGTTGGGTCCTTCTTGTAGCACTCCACTAGTCACCGACACAATCAGTGAAAAACACAATTAAGCTCGTGAGGCACGACCTTCCCTTCACAAAGCCATGTTGACTATCCTTGAGTAGAGTGTACGTCTCCAAATGCTCGTAGATCCTATCCTTAAGAATCCTTTCCAATAGTGGAGATGTGGAGAAAGCGAACCAGCTGAACAACTTCTTCAACAGGTTCGACAGCTCGATCTCATCCTCACCGCAGAAATTCACACCAGGCTTACTTCCCTCACAGGAAAATAGCCACTCACAGGAGACTTGCCCATGCCCAGGATTACGGCTGCACAGGTGGAAGGTCAACTGAGGAAGATCTGTACCAGCAAGGCGGCTGGACCGGATGGAGTTTCCCCACGATTACTGAGGGCCTGTGCGACTGAGCTGGGAGAACCACTACAGCGCATCTTCAACATGAGCCTGGAGCAGAGAAGAGTACCCAGACAGTGGAAAACATCCTGTATTGTCCCGGTACCGAAGAAACCACAACCAAAGGAGTTGAATGACTTCAGACCTGTTGCCTTGACGTCGCACGTGATGAAGACCATGGAGCGGCTGATAATACAGAATCTGAGGCCACAAACCAGGCACGCCCAGGATCCTCTTCAGTTTCCGTATAAGGAGAAGGTGGGAGTGGAGGATGCTATCATGTATTTGCTGCACAAATCACTCTCTCACCTAGATGGGGCCAGTTGTGCTGTGAGGATTACATTCCTTGACTTCTCTAGTGCCTTTAACACCATCCAGCCCAAGATCTTAAGGCACAAACTAACGGAGAAGGGAGTAGACTCTCACATGGTGGATTGGATAGTGGACTACTTGACAGATAGACCTCAGTATGTGCGGTTGGGAGACTGTAGGTCTGACACGGTGGTCAGCAGCACAGGAGCGCCGCAGGGAACCGTACTCTCTCCGGTCCTGCTCACCCTGTACACATCAGACTTCCAATATAACTCGGAGTCCTGCCATGTGCAGAAGTTCGCTGATGACACGGCCATAGTTGGGTGTGTCAGGAATGGACAGGAGGAGGAGTATAGGAAACTGATACAGGACTTTGTGATATGGTGCAACTCAAACTACCTGCGTCTCAATATCACCAAGACCAAGGAGATGGTGGTGGACTTTAGGAGATCTAGGCCTCATATGGAGCCAGTGATCATTAACGGAGAATGTGTGGAGCAGGTTAAGACCTACAAGTATCTGGGAGTACAGTTAGACGAGAAGCTAGACTGGACTGCCAACACAGATGCCTTGTGCAGGAAGGCACAGAGTCGAATGTACTTCCTTAGAAGGTTGGCGTCATTCAATGTCTGTAGTGAGATGCTGAAGATGTTCTATAGGTCAGTTGTGGAGAGCGCCCTCTTCTTTGTGGTGGCGTGTTGGGGAGGAAGCATTAAGAAGAGGGACGCCTCACGTCTTAATAAGCTGGTAAGGAAGGCGGGCTCTGTCGTGGGCAAAGTACTGGAGAGTTTAACATCGGTAGCAGAGCGAAGGGCGCTGAGTAGGCTACGGTCAATTAAGGAAAACTCTGAACATCCTCTACATAGCACCATCCAGAGACAGAGAAGCAGTTTCAGCGACAGGTTACTATCGATGCAATGCTCCTCAGACAGGATGAAGAGGTCAATACTCCCCAATGCCATTAGGCTTTACAATTCAACCGCCAGGACTTAAGAACTTTTTAAAAGCTATTATTAATGCTTTTTGAGATAGTGATCTATCTATCTAGTTTGCAGACCACCGACATAAGATTCATCAATCTATTGTTTCCAGGATTCTGCCATTACTTTTTTTTAAAACAAGGGAACTAAATTTGCCATTCTCCAATCCTCTAGCACCTCGCCTGCAGCCAAAGAGGATTCTAAGATCATAGCTACTGCGCCAGCGATCACTTCTTTCACTTCTAACAGCAACCTGAGGTATATCTCGTCCGGCCCAGGTGCTTATCAGTCTTGATATTTTAAGAAGATCCAACACTTATTCTTCCTTAATCTCCACATTGCCCAGCATACAGGCCTGTTCTATTTCGACCTCACCCTGATCAATGACCATTTCACTTGTGAATACTGAAGCAAAATATTCATTTCTCTCCACCCCAACCTCCTCTGCCTCAAGGCACATGTTGCCTTCGTGATCCTTTATTGGCCCCACCTTCATTCTTGTCATCTTGATGTTCTTCACATACGCATCGAACGCCTTGGGTTTCCTTCTTCCTCTTAACGAGTTGCCTTACGTCTTTTGTCAGCCACGGTTCCCTTTTCCTATATTTTGTCTGTCTCAGTGGTACGAACCTATCCTGAACCCAGCTCGTGGACCTTAAACATCCTCCACGTTACATCTGTGCTTTCACCCTTGAACATCTATTTCCAGTTTACTCTCGCTAGCTCCTGCCTCATCCCTACCTAGTTAGCCCTTACCCAGTTATGCAATTCCCATTTTATCTGTTATTATCCTTTTCCACAGCTTTGCTGAAGCTAAGGGAGTTGTGGTCACTCTCACCAAAATGCTCGCCCATCAAGAGGTCTGCCACCTGCCCAGGTTCATTACCCAGAAATAGATCCAGTATGGACTCTTCTCTCGTCTGCCGGACCACATACTTTGTCAGGTATCCTTCATGGACACACCTGACAAATTCAGGCCCATCTATCCCCCTTGCACTCAGCAGGTGGCAGTCAATATAAGGGAAGCTGAAATCACCCATAACTACAACCCTGTATTTCCTGCACCATTCTAAAGTCTGCCAACTTATCTGCTCCTCGGTGTCCGCAGGGTTATTTGGGGGCCTATAGACTACTTCCAGCACAGTGATTGATCTCTTCCTATTTCTGATTTCCACTCACACAGACTCAGTGAACACTCTCTATCTAGAGTCTTTCCTTTCTATATCCGTGATACTATCCCTGACCCTGACCCTCCCCCCATTCTTTTTTATAACACCTAAACCCCGGTACCTGCGTCAGCCAATCCTGCCCTTCCTCCAGCCGAGTTTCAGTAACGGCCACAACATCGAGGTTCCACGTACTCAGCCATGCTCTGAAATCATCGCCTTTATTCCTAATACCCCTAGCGTTTAAATAGACACCTGTCAACCCCTCGAACTGGATGCATTTATGTTTGTCCCCTGCCTGTCCTTCCTCACCAACTGAGAACGCATAGCATCATGTCCTTTTCTACCCTGATCTCTGCACTCTCATTCTGAATCCTACCCCCTGCCAAACTTGCTTAAACCCTTCCCAACAGCTCTAGCAAACCTGCCCGCTAGGATATTGGTCCCTTTCCAGTTCAGATGGACCTTTCTGTACAGGTCAGACTTTCCCCAGTAGAGATCCCAGTGATCCAGAAATCTGAACCCCTGCCCCCTGCACCGACTACTCAGCCACACATTCATTTGCCATAAATTCCTGTTCCTACCCTCTCTGTCTCGTGGCAAAGGCAGCAATCCCTAGATTATCACACTTGAGCTTCTGCTATTCAACTTCATTCCTAACTTCCTATATTCCTTCTTACTCCTAATGCCCTACTCCTAATTATGTCATTGGTCCTCACGTGGACCACGGCATCTGGCTGCCCACCCTCTCTCCTGAGAATACCGATAACTCGATCCGAGATATCGTGGACCCTGGCACCAGGGAGGCAACAGACCGCCCAGGAATCTCGATTTATCTCACAGAACCTCTTATGTGTCCTCCTCGCTATCGAATCCACTATCAATAATGCTCTCCACATTTCCTTCCTTCCTTTTTGAGCTGAGGGTCCAGTCTCGGTTCTAGAGATGTGACCACTACAACTTGTCCCTGGTATGTCGACCCCAATAATTGTATCCAAAACTGTAAACTTATTGTTGATGGGAACGGCCACAGTGATACTCTGCTCTTTCTGTCTATTCCCTTTATCTCTCCTGAGAGTCACACAGTTACCTGCCTCCTGACATTTAAGGGTTCTGTCTCCCTGAAACTCCAATCTATTACTGCCTCTGCCTCCTGAATGATCCGAAATTCATTCAGCTCCATCTCCATTCCCCTAACTCGGTTTGACAGGAGCTACAGCTGGATGCATCTCTTGAAGCTATAGTCATCAGAGACAATTGTGCTGTCCCTGTCTTCCCACATCCTGCAATCGGAGCACTGGACTGCCCTATGAACTGCCTCCATCATCAACTCATAAGTTAATTAAATTAATTTAATAAACTTACCCGGCCTTACCTCACTGTGAGTAAGCTCGTCTTCCGTCTCTTCTCGTCGAAGCCTCTTTAAACAAAGTCTCAAAGCTCCACTCCTTCACTGGCCCACTCACTCACTGGCCGCTCCCCACTGGCCGCTCTGCTTGAGATCACCCTCATTTTATTTGTTTGAGCTAATCAATTTTCGATTGTCCAATCAGCTGCTTTCTACGGAGTCTCGGCTATCCAAATCTTGATTGACTTGATTGTACAATACAACTGCCGAAACTGCCAAAACCTCTCGAGCCAACTCCTTCACTAGTCCAGAGTTACCTGCTCGATATGAGGTTGAATTGACGAATCCTTCCTTCTCTGAGTCAGGAGCTTGATCTTCACTGGTTGGTCAGCAGAGTAAATTTAAATACATCTAGAGCGTGTATTATCAAACTCTGGTAATAGACGCATCCACTATAGGAAAGATCCTCTCCACATCGTCTCAATAGGCCTTTCAGTATTCAATAGGTTTCTATGAGATCCCCCGAATTCTTATGAACTCCAGCAAGTAAAGGCCTAGAGCCACTAATCACTCCTCAAACATTAACCCATTAATTTCCCTCAGTCAACCTCACGAATCTCATTTGGACCCTCTCCAATACCTGGAAATCATTTTTTTAGATAAGGGGCACACAACTGATCATAGTACTCCAAGTGCGTTCTGACCAATGCCTTGGAAACCTCAATGTTATATTTTGCTTTGAAATACTTGTCCTCTAGAAATGAATGAAGACATTTCTTGGTAACTTTTCACTCTCCTGATTCACAGCGTGACTTGTTTGTTGCTTCCTGAATGTTCCTCCAAGACCCTATCTAATTTAATCTTACTCGTCCTTACATATGACTCCTCTTACATATTTAAACTAATACAATATTTCTCATCACCCAAAGTTCCTGAACGACCTCGTCCTTCTCCACTTTCCTCACAGGGACGGGGAAATCCTGAATACTGACCAGCTGGACTGTGTGACTCTCCCATGTCAGACATGGACTTAATCAGTAACATCAGCTCCCGGAGTACTCTCTATGATTCCTGCCCAACTCTGCTGTAATTTTCCTTCCACAAATTTACATTGATCTACCTGCAGCTCCAGACTTATCCTTCTCAATAACTGTCTGAAAACCTCCAGAATTATAATCTGTACATTTCTTCCCAATGAAATTCCAATCATCTCGCTCATTTCCCATTACTATATCCCTCTCCCTGGTGGACCATCTACATACTGTTTCTGGAAACCTTCCTGAACATATCTAACAAATAATGCCACATCCAAGCCTCCGTTGGTAATGGAGTCCCAGTCACTCTGGAGAGATTGATCACCCAATAGTGTTACTCTATTGTTTCTTATATCATCTCATATCCTGATAACATATCTATCCCTCTTTCTTACTGGCTATTGGGAGACTTACAGTATAGTCCCATGACAGTGATTGCACCTTTCTTATTTCTGAGTTCCACACACATTGTGTTACTGGATGAGCCTCCAGGATTTGCACAACCTTTTGATGTTCTACCTGATCCGCAATGCAGGTACCCAAACTCATTTACCTCCCTCTGGACTGTCTGAATCATATGAAACATATAACCATATAACAATTACAGCACGGAAACAGGCCATCTCGGCCCTTCGAGACTGTGCCAACGGTTACACGCACCTAGTTCCACTGGCCCGCAATCAAACCATAACCCTCCATTCCTTTCCTGTCTATATAATTATCCAATTTTACGTTAAATGACAATACCGAACCTGCCTCTACCACTTCTACTGGAAGCTCATTCCACACGGCTACCACTCTCTGAATAAAGAAATTCCCCCTCGTGTTACCTTTAAACTTTTGCCACCTAACTCTCAAATCATGTCCTCTTGTTTGAATCTCCCCTACTCTCAATGGAAAAAGCCTATCCATGTCAACTCGATCTATTCCCCTCATTATTTCAAATACCTCTATCAAGTTCCCCTCAACCTTCTACGCTCCAACGAATAACGACCTAACATGTTCAGCCTTTCCCTGTAACTTAGGTGCTGAAACCCAGGTAACATTCTAGTAAATCTTCTCTGTACTCTCACTATTTTGTTGATATCTTTCCTATAATTTGGTGACCAGAACTGTACACAATACTTCAAATTCGGCCTTGCCAATGCCTTGTACAACTTTAATATTACATTCCAGCTCCTATACTCAATGCTCTGATTTATAAAGGACAGCACACCAAAAGTTTTCTTCACTACCCTATCCACATGAGATTCCACCTTCAGGGAACTATGCACTATTATTCCTAGATCACTCTGTTCTACTGCATTCTTCATTGGTCTACCATTTACGATGTATGTCCTATTTGGATTATTCCTACCAAAATGTAGCACCTCACACTTATCAGCATTAAACTCCATCTGCCACCGTTCAGCCCACTCTTCTAACTGGCCAAAATTTCTCTGCAAGCTTTGAAAACCTACTTCATTATGCACAACGCCACCTACTTTAGTATCATCTGCATACTTACTAATCCAATTTACCACCCCACCATCCAGATCATTACTGTAAATGACAAACAACATAGGACCCATGTCAAATCCCTGAGGCACACCACCAGTCACCGGCCTCCAACCTGGCAAACAATTATCCACCACTACTCTCTGGCATCTCTCATCTAGCCACTGTTGAATCAATATTACTACTTCAATATTAATACCTAATGATTGGACCTTCCTAACTAACCTTCCATGCGGAACCTTGTTAACGACCTTACCGAAGTCCATATAGACAACTTATACTGTTTTACCCTCGTCAACTTTCCTCGTAACCTCTTCAAAAGTTCAATAAGATTTGTCAAACATGACCTTCCACGCACAAATCCATGCTGACTATTCCTAATCAGACCCTGTCTATCTAGCTAATTATATATACCATCTCTAAGAATACGTTCCATTAATTTATCCACCAGTGACGTCAAACTGACATGCCTATAATTGCTAGGTTTACTCTTAGAACCCTTTTTTTTTAAAAAATGGAACCACATGAGCAATACGCCAATCCTCCGGCAGCATCCCCGTTTCTAACGACATTTGATATATTTCTGTCAGAGCTTCTCCTATTTCTACACCAACTTCCTTCAAGGACATAGGGAAATCCTGTCAGGATCTGGAGATTTATCCATTTTTTTATTCCTTAAAAGTGCCAGTACTTTCTCCTCTTTAATTGTCATAGTTTCCATAATATCCCTACTTGTTTCCCTTACCTTACACAATTCAATATCCTTCTCCTTAGTGAATACCAAAGAAAAGAAATTGTTCAAAATCTCCCCAATCATTTTTGGCTCCGCACATAGCTGTCCACTCTGATTCTCTAAGGGACCAATTTTATCCTTCACTATCCTTTTGCTATTAATATAACTGTAGAAACCCTTTGGAGATATTGTCACCTTACTTTCCAAAGAGTCCTGCCCTTCTCTCAACCAGATCTCTGTAATGGATGAATCACGGTGCCATCTACTAATCCAGGCTCTAAGTATGTCTGCATTAACTGTTCTACGCTCTGCACGGAAATAAACCCCCTTCTGCCCTTATTAACTGTGCTCATTAACGTGGTCCCATCTTGAATTCCTTTTAGGGTTCCTTGACTTCTTCTCTACCTTCCGTTCAATGCTACTTACTGACCTGTAGCTCAGGATCCTAACACCCGCTCCACATGCCACATATTAAAAATCAGCAAGGTGGCTCCAGCAAGCCTCCCTGTGAGAACATTACTTCCCGTACCCTGTAATGCATTCTCCTTACACCAGTCCCACTTATCCTGGAAGAGGCACAATAATCAGTGTTCATAATGCCCTCGCCTCTGCACCAGATTGTTAGGCCCACATTTAACCATGCGATCTTACCATCTCTTACCGCGGAAGAAAGTGACACTGAAGTATTCCTGAAATCACAGCCCCAGAGTTGTAACTTCTTAATTTTCTGCCCAAATGCCTAAATTCTCTGTAGGATCTTGTCTCTTGCTTCCGAAATGGAAACAATGTGACGAACAGAGTTACAAAATAAACACGAAAAAATCCGCAGATGCTCGAAATACAAAACAATACACACAAAATCAATTCCTGATGAAGGGTATCGGCCAGAAACGTCGACTGTTTGTTCCACTCCACACACAAGTTTCTGGAGGAACTCAGCAGGTCTGGCAATATCTATGGAAAAAAAAGTGAATTGTCGACGTTTCGTGCCAAGTCCGTCCATCAGAATCCTGTGAACTGTTCACTCTTTTGTATTTTGTGTGTGCTGCCTTAGAGCAGGGGTGTCAAACTCATTTTAGGTCACGGGCCGGATTGAGCACAATGCAGCTTCATGCGGGCCGGATCAGTCGGACGCGTGCGAACGCACCTTTCGTTGCCTCCGTTTTTTCAGCCTGCTCTCATGTGTCTCAGTCTCTGCTATAACTACAAAGTGTTTCACTTTACAAATTCCGTTTCTTATGAAGAAGACTGCCGAGCAAGACTGCGGAATAAACACTAAAAACCCTGAAAACCTGGTACCTGAATAAACTCAGCTGTAGCCATATCATACGCCATAGGCGCTTCGATTACTGGGGCCAGCTTTAATAGTAATTAGATATTATCTCGCAGGCCAAAGGTAATTCCACTGCGAGCCGGATTTGGCCCGTGGGCCTTGAGTTTGACATATATGCCTTAGAGTTACAAAACAGCTGTTTACAGCTGATCCCGACGGCATCACTGGCCTCACCACCCGGAGAAATCTTCTTTGCACCTCACGTCCCGCCCTGTTAAATTGAAGCTTGAGGCGAACCTTTCACTCCTGCTTCCCGGTTCTGACAGAACTGCCTGATCTTGGAGTATATTTTCGTCTGTAGCAACCGCTCCTGCTCCCAACATAACCCCTCCATTCCTTCACCCACATTTTCTCCTCCTTCTCTACCTGCATGTTCTAGTTCTCATAACCAACTTGAACCATCTTTCTGTAAAATCATTTTCCTGTTTTACAACTGAAGAAAATGTATCACTATGTTCACTTGTCTCTGTAAGAGATAGAGAGATAGAGAAATTGAGCGCCAGCAGGAGACAGCGCGAGGGCTGATAGCGCGAAGGAGAGAGCAAATGAGACATCGCGAGGGAGAGGTTGCCATGGAAATGACGAGTGAGCGCAAGGGAGAGGGCATGATGGAGAGTTAGCGGGAGAGGGTGAGTGCGAGGGAGAGCGAAAGAATGAGACATCGCGAGGGGGAGAGCGCACGAGGGAGGACAATAGGAAGATGCCGCGAGAGTGAGCGCGAGGGAATGGGCGTGTGGGAGAGACAGAGAAAAAGAATGAGAGAGAGTGAGAGAGAACAGTTGTGTGACAATCCACTCTATCACTGAGATCGGATTGTTTTGTGAATGGTAAGTATTATTTTGGATTGTGTACATCTAATACTGCAGATATTTGTTTTTTTATCTGTATTAAAATCGTACGAGTTCTAATAAATTGTGTGGTTTCAAGATATGTGCAGTCTTCTTTGTTTGCGAATGCATATGTAAATACCCTGAGCTGAATAAAAAAAAGAATGCAATGAATGAATTTTAAAACAATTTTCATTACAAAGAGGCTATTTGAAGGCATATTAATATACAGGATGGAAGGATATAAATCACAGAGAGCAAAGACTTTAGCGGAGGGTGGGGCGGGAGACAGACTGTGGAAATGACTGAGATTGCAGGATTGCGCGTTACCTCCATCATGCCAGGGGCAAGGATGTATCTGAGAAGTCACAGGCCTTTCTAAAAGGGAAGGATGAACAGCCAGAGATTGTGGTCCTTATTAGAACGAAGAGGATAGAATAGGGAGCATGAAGGCAGCTGAATTGTAATATTTTACAACATTTATTTCTCCCTTTTCGTGAGTTTCAAAATCCGATTCAGTGGATATTTCACCGCATTCTTTAGTTCCTCCCGGAACTTGCTCTGAGTCAGGGCGTAAATACACGTGTTGGTGCAGGAACTCAGAACCTGCAGCATTTCCGATGTGTGTTGTGCGATGTAACGGGGATCCGTGGCAGAATCAACAAAACTTATTGAAATCCGCGCATATATATAATATACCACGTATGTACCCCACAACAATATGAAACTACCGGTTATACTGAAGAGCAAAATGATGGATTTGCGTCGGTTCTCCATCTCCCTGTCCTTGTCATTCCCTCCACTCTTTTGTCCCCGGAGCCCCCTGCGGGCTCGACTGGCCGCTAGAATCCGCCTGACAGTTAGAATATTGAACAGCCAAATCAGAAAGAATGGGACACAAGGGGTTAAAATGAGGTCAAACATGTCAAATGCTGCCCATGAAGGAGAGTTTGTGTAGCTCGGTGTATTAACACAATCCCAGGGAACACCATCAATTATTTCTCTAGGTCCGTATACAAAGCCCCAGGGGACAGTTTCCAAACAGGCCAACACACTCACTGTCCCGATAACCACAGCCGCCGTTCTCTCGGTGCAATATTTCGTTTTCAGCTTCTCACAGCAAATGGCCACAAATCGATCGACGGTGAAAGCGACAGTCAGCCAGACTGAGGTGGCAGTGCTCGCAAACACCAACCATTGACGGAATCTGCACACAGGAGTGATTCGCAGAAACGACCGGGGAAAATAAATCCGAGCAGTCCATCCCAGCAGCGGATCGGAGATAACGACCAGGAGATCTGCCGCTGCCATTCCCAACAGGTAGCAAGTGACACATTTGGAGAGACCGCACTTTCCCCGGGACAGGATCACAATCGCCACCAAGTTCGCTGGAAGAGAGACGGGGAACAGCAGGTTGAGAAAATATTTAGCAGAAGCCACTGCATCAGTTTGAGTGCATCCTGTAATATTTCCACTTCATTGTTGCATTTAGCGGTGGGAGGGTCGAGAGGGCGCATAGCTGGAGGAGACAGAGAAGGACTTTACACAGTAAAACAAAGTCAATATTATCTGCGTACGGATGACCAAAATGTGAAGTGACAGCGGAAAGCTAAAACCGGCAATACTGGATAGAACATTTTCCATAGGTTTCCTTCCGAGTCTCGTCTGGATGAAATGAATAAATCGAGATGCTGAAGGCATGATTTTTCCATTAGATAATCACTAGCTTCTTGGCGATCCCTGTGAGCGACAGAACAGCCGAAGGGCGGAACCAAAACAGGAAATGCTGGAAACGCTCATCCAGGCAAAGCAGAATATGTGGAAAAACAGTTAAAGTATCTCTCCTTGGAACTGTTCTCAGAGAGACCCCTGACACGAGTGTTAACTGGTTTCTTTTTCCATACAAGCTGCTTGGGTCTCAGTGTTTCCAGCATCCCCGAGTTTGTTTCCTATTCCAGCATTTGCCACCTCACTGACTTTACAACAGAACATTGACCGATTCCAACAGATACAGCGCAGTCTGACACAACCTCACAGACAAACATCGCGCCTCCCACTGAATCCATCAGAGGGTAGCAGGGGAGAGGAATTCAAACTCGGTGTCGTAGTCAGATATCTGTAACAGTGTCAGGTGTAGATATAGTATAAAACATTTCACAGGATTGATAACTATGAAGCACCACGTCGTTTGTGTTAATTGACTCAACATCGACCTCATTGCGTTATCCATCATCTGCTTTATATTCTGTCATATCGCAGACATTTACTGAAAATCCACAACAGTTTCGTGTTACAACACTGAAATCCTCACATTTGCTAAAGTGTTACTGGAGTCGGTGGTTTGATTGTTGCTCCTAAGTAGACAATCACTCACATTCAAATGCAGACGATCAATTGGCATAAGCTCCTCGGGCTGTATAAACACATTATTTGCAAACACAGTGCAGCTACTACAAGACCAAAAGCAGAGAGTCGAACATTTCACTATTAACCACAAACCGCTGGCAGAACGCTGCCTGACCCGCTCAGTCCAACAGAAATTGGCCGATTCGCTGAATTCCTGCAACGGCTTGTTTTTAGATCTAAATCCCAGCGTCTATAATCGCGGTATTTCCACTCCATTCCTGAAATGCGGAATACTGGGACTGGAATGTGAGAGTTTAAATCCGCCGTAGAATCAATCACAACATTGTTATTAAACTTCAACATCCGTCCACGATAGCTGACACTGCGACTTACCGGGAATTCCAAAGACAGAAATAAAAGGATAGTAAACGCCTTCTATCCGCCAGATAACTGGATACACCATTTCAGTGAGAATCTATGATTTCTGCTGCTCCTGTATTCACAGCTCCGGCAGACAGCTGATTGTATTGCAAGCGGTCCTGATTTATACAGAGGATCTGTCTCCAGAGATACGGTTATACACCTCACTAACTTTCTTAGTTACAGTTGTTTGAACAAACATTTTAATTCACTACCATTTTCTCTGCGCATCAAAATTCTTCAGCATTACCTCAGCAGTGTCTCTGGTGTAAATAGGCCGGTAGATTTGATGATTTAATTTCAAAGACTGAGCTTTGTCACGGGGCAGCTACATTTAATGATTTCAAATTTTAGTTGGCTAATTATTCATCTCTAAACGGAGACCAGCGACACTGACCGATCCCTACCTCTGTCCCTGCAGTTTCCCATTTGGAATTGTGCTTCAGTCCTTCGGTTTCTTCCTGGTGACTCTCTCTCTCTCTCTCTCTGGAAGAGAACGAAAGCGGGACAGAAAGAGGAAAAGAGGAGAGAGAGAGAGAGAGAGAGAGAGGGAGAGAGAGAGAGAGAGAGAGAGAGAGAGGAGAGAGAGAGAGAGAGAGAGAGAGAGAGAGAGAGAGAGAGACCGAATAGGCAGACTAACAAGCAGAAAGACAGCCAGAAACAGATGCGTAAATTGCAGGATTATGATGTTAATCCTGTATTTCTTTGACTCTGGTGCAGTGTGAGAGTGTGGGGTTCATTCTGTACCTGCAGTCTCTGGTACAGTATGAAAATGCGGGGTTTATTATGTATCTGTCAGTCTCTGGTACAATGTGAGAGTATGGGTTCCGTTGTTTAAAAAGGCTCTAAATGTAATCCAGGAAATTATAGGCAGGTAAGTTTGACGCTGGTAGTAGGTAAATTATTGGAAGGAGTACTAAAAGATAGGATCTAGAAGCATTTGGATAGATAGGGACATGTTAGGCAGAGTCAACACGACGTTGCGCGTGGTAGTTAATGTTTAACTATTCTATTAGTGTTTTCCGAGGAGGTTGCCAGGAAAATGGATGAAAGGAAGGCAGTGGATGTTGTCCACATGGACTTCAGTAAGGCCTTTGACAAGATCCCACATTGGAGGTTAGTTAGGAAGATTCAGTCGCTAGGTATTAGCGAGGTGAGGTATTAAATTGTATTAGACATTGGCTCAATGAGAGAAGTCAGAGAGTGGTAGTGGAGGCCTTTGACTAGTGGTGTGCCATAGGGATCAGTGCTGGGTCCATTGTCATTTGTCATCTATATCAATGATTTGGATGATAACGTAGTAAATTGTAACAGCAAATTTGATGATGAATCAAAGATTGGAGGTGTCGTGGACAGTGAGAAAGTTTTCAAAGCTTGCAGAGGGATTTGAGCTAGCTAGAAAAATGTGCTGAAAAATGACAGATGGAAATTAATACAGAATAATGTGAGGTATTGCACTTTGCAAGGACAAACCAAGGTAGAACATGCAAGGTAAATATTAAGGCACTGAAGAGTGCAGTAGAACACAGGGATCTGGGAGTACAGATATAAAATTCCCTAAAAGTAGTGTCACAGGTAGATAGGGTAGTGAAGAGAGCGTTTGGTACATTGGCTTTGATAAATCAAAGTATTGAGTATAAGAGTCGGAATGTTATGGTAAGGTTGTATAATACATTGGTTAGGCCGAATTTGGTGCATTGTGTGCAGTTTTGGCCACCGACTTACAGGAAGAATATTAATAAGGTTGAAAGAACGCAGCGAAGGTTTACAAGGCTGTTGCCGGGACTTGATAAACTGAGTTACAGAGAAAGGTTGAATAAGTTAGGAGCGTAGAACAATGAGGGGAGAATTGATAGATGTATATAAAATTCTGATGGGTGTAGATAGAGTGAATGCAAGCAAGCTTTTTCCACTAAGGCTAGGAGAGAAATAAAACAGAGGACTGGGGTTAAGTCTTAAGGGGGGTGGGAATTCAAAGGGAACAATAGTAGGGGAATTTCTTTACACAGAGAGGGGAATGAGCTGCCAGATGAAGTAATAAATGCGGGCTTACTTTAAGCATTGAACAAACTTGGACAGGTACTTGGATGAGAGGTGTATGGAGGGATATGGTCCAGTGCAGGTCGGTTGGACTAGGCATAATAATGGATCGGCACAACCAAGAAGGACTAAAAGGCCTGGTTCGGTGTTGTAATGATCTATGCCTCTATGATTCTATGGAGAGAGTGGGGTTCATTCTGTACCTGCCAAATCTGGTACAGTGTGAGAGCGTGGGTTCATTCTGTACCTGCAAGTATCTGGTACAGTGTGAGAGTGGGGGTTCATTCTGTACCTGTCAGTCTCTGGTACAGTGTGAGAGCGTGGGGTTCATTCTGTACCTGTCACTCTCTGGTACAGTGTGGGAATGTGGGGTTCATTCTGCATCTGTCAGTCTCTGGCAGTGTGAGAGTGTGGGGTTCATTCTGTACCTGTCAGTCTCTGGTACAGTGTGAGAGTGTGAGATTCATTCTGTACCTGTCACTCTCTGATACAGTGTGAGAGTGTGGGGATCATTCTGTTCCTGTCAAATCATTCTGCAAAGAAATGCTTCCTGATGTTAGTCTGAAATCTCCCTTAACCAGTCTCTATATGTGGCCCTGTTTCCTTGTTGACAGATTAATTTTGAAGTAGCAGCTGGCATCAAACTTACCTCTACCCTTAATGATTTTGAACATATCTATCATATCTCATCTCATTCTATGTTAGCTTAGGACAAATAGATTCAAATCTCTCAAACTTTCTGCAGAGCTCACATCCTGCAGTCCTGCAGTCTGGTTTCCTTTCTGTGAACTCTTTCCAGTGTCATCACATCCCTCACGAAATGTGGAGATCAGAATTGTACACAGTACTCAAGGTGTGGCCTCTCATGTGCTTTTGTAGCTTATGGAGAACATCTCCAGGCATGCACTCCTCAAAGCGCATTATATAGCCAAAAATTTTATTAACTATCCTTACTGCCTGAGTGCAATTACCCTAACCTGCAATTACCATGTCACTACCTCCGTCCCTGCAGTTTCACATTTTGAACTGTCTTACAGTCCTTCACCTACTTCCTGGTGACACTCACATTCATGCACACAGACGAGCATGCGCGCACACACACAAACACACAGAAACAATTGCACAAGTGTATTTCTATATTATAGTGACTGCCCTGTTGTACATACTATTTATTATAAATTACGATGAATTGCATATTGCACGTTTAGACAGAGACATAAAGATTTTTACTTCCTATCCAAGCAGTAAGTAAGCAGTGAAGTCAATGTAATTCGAAATACACAAACACAGATTCGAGCAAAGGCACAATAGAGACTGAGATCAGGATGGAAATGGTAAAATAAGCACGTTGCTGATGTACAAACACGAGAAAATCAGAAGGTGTTGGCAATCCACGGCAACACAAGAACTCTGCTGAGTTCCTCCAGCATTTTGTGTGTCATGTTGCTGATGTAACAGTCTGATTTATGCTGATGTATGAGCATGATAAATCTGTTAAAGCTCAAAATAATTTGAAAAGAAATGTTTCAATCTGCAAAGGAACGGGCAGACTGTTGAATAATACAAAAACTACTGGAAATTGGCAGTGTGGCTAGAAATAAACGAGGGAAAGACAAGCGTGAGGTAAATTGTTAGAAGAACGACAGAAAGACAGGGAGACGGAGAGACCGAGTCTGAGACAGACAGAGAGAGAGAGAGCGAGAGAGAGACAGAGAGAGTGACAGAAAAAGAGAGACAGAGAGAACGAGAGAGTCCCACTTAACAGTATTCTTAATCTTTTTTTTTTGTTGTTGTTATGTGATCCATCGAATTATGTCCCCTTACACCCAGTGTATGCTTCCTTTATTTTTTTTACAGAGCTTCTGTGTCTCTACTTGACCAAGGTTCGCTAAACTTGCCAGGTGACTCTTCCCCCTAAAAGGAACATGCTTCTTCTGGACACTTGCAATCACACTCAGAAAAACTCCCACTGGCCATTGGTTCCTTTTCCTTTGTACAGACTCTTACACCAACTCTGCTGGATCCAGTCAAATTTCCGAAAATTGACCATTTCTCTAGAATAGTTCCCTAAACTGTAGGCCTCACCATACATTCCCATCACTAGCTTCAAACTATTAGAATGAATGAAGAGGGTATTAACAATTACAAGGGATTCTTGATCGGCTTGGTGAGTAGGTTGAGGAATAGTAAATGGTGTTCAGTCTAGATGAGTGAAGAGCTGGAATTTCTGAAGTAATACCAGAGGGGGTCTTTGTCTACAACAAAACATACCCCCTCATTGACTCCGTCTGCGGTTCCTGCTGCCCAAGGAAAGCATGTAACATCATCAAAGACCCGGCCCACCCCTGTCATTCCCTCTTCTCACACATGCCATTTGGCAGCAGACAAAATGGAGTGAGCAGACAAAGCAAAAGGATTAAGGATAATTTCTGTCCCACTGTTATAAGATTCAGGAATGGATCTCTTGTACGTTAAAGATAAAGTCTTGGTCTCTTAGTCCATCTCAACATGGTCCTTGCATTTTATTTGTTTATGTAGAACATAATAGAGCAGAGCACAGGCCCTTCTGCTCATAATGATGTGCTCAACTAATTAAAAAAAAGCTCCAAGGCACAAGGGTAAAATGTCTTGAGTTTAACCTTGAGCTTGCTCATCATGGACATTTGATGTCCCTTTTTGTCTTTTTAATCACTTGTAGGAACAATATTCAGCTACCTGTATATTCAGGGAGAATCCAGTTCGATTTTATGCTTCTGAACCCTTGTAATTGCTCTTTAGATGGCTGGAGAATCATAGATCTTTTTGTATATTCGGCTCCTTCCTGAGACCGTATTTTCATTTTCTTCTCACTATCCGGTACAACTGTTTTACACCGACACCAACTGTACCCTTGCTCAGCAGCTGATGTGTGTGAGGAGGACACGCTGAACTGTTCTTGGTCCCGGCGAAGGACATACTTCACTTTCACCCAAGTCCTCCAATGTTTACTTGCAGAATGGAAAGTTATTTATTCTAATTCTGGAACATAGCGAGGGGCAGTAAAATCAGGAAATCACTCAAACTGGTGTGTGAGAGAGTTGTTGTTTTTTTTGTGGAATGCAGAGATTCAGTTCTATTGTGTATGACCTTCTACGTTCCAAAGAGAAAATTCCGAGCTCTGCTAACCTTGCCTCATAAGACTCGTTTTCCAATCCAGGCAACATCCTTGTAAATCTCCTCTGCACCCTCTCCATAGCTTCCACATAATTCCTATAATGAGGTGAACAGAACTGAATACAATACTCTAAGTGTGCTCTCACCAGAGATGTGTAGAGTTAAAACATGACCTCTCTATTCTTGACCTCAGTCCCCCTATTAATGAAGACCAGCATCCTATAGGCCTTCTTAACTATCCTATCAACCTGTGCGGCGACCCTGAGGGATGTATGGATTTGAACCCCAAGGTCCCTCTGTTCATCCACACTCTTAAGTATCCGACCATTAACTGGCCTACTGGGTTGTCCTTCCAAAATGCATCATCTCATACTTGTCCGGATTGAAATCCATCTGACACTTTTCTGCCCAAATCTGCATCCCGTCTATATCCTCTTGTAACCTTCAACATCCTACAGCTCTATCCACAACTCCTCCAAACTTTGTGTCATCCACAAACTTACTCACCCATTCTTCCGCCTCTACGTCCAGGTCATTTATAAAAATCACGAAGAGCAAATAGCAGGGGTCCCAGGACAGATCCTTGCGGCACTCCACTGGTCACCAACATCCATGCAGAATACGTTACTTCCACTATTACCCTCTGCTTTCATCCTGTAAGCCAAATTTTTATTCAAACAGCCAAGGTTCCACTGATCCCATGGCTCATGACTTTCTGGATGAGTCGCACGTGGGGGACCTTGTCAAAAGCCTTGCTAAAATCCATGTAGACCACATCTGCCGCCCTACCCTCAACAATTTCTTTTGTTACATCTTCAAAAAACTCAATTAGGCTCTTGAGGCACGTCCTTCCCTTCACAAAGCCATGCTGACTATCCTTGAGTAGTCTGTACTTCTCCAAATGCACGTAGATCCTATCTTTAAGAATTCTTTCCAATAGTTTGCAGACCATCGACATAAGACTCACCGCTCTATAGTTACCAGAATTCTCCCTATTATCTTTCTTGAACACGGAAACTACATTTGCCATTCGCCAAACCTCCGGCACCTCCCCTGAAGCCAAGAAAGATTCAAAGATTATAGCTACTGCTCCAGTGATCTCTTCTCTGATTTCTCACAGCAGCCTGTGGTATATCACGTCCTGCCCTGGGGACTTCTCAATCTTGAAGTTTTTAAGAAGATCCAACACTTTTTCTTCCTTACTCTCCACATTGTCCAGCACACAGGCCTGTTCTATTTCCACCTCACCCTAATCAAGGTCCTTTTCACTTGTGAATACTGAAGCAAATTATTCATTCAGGACTACCCCAACCTCCTCCGCCCCAGTACACATGTTGCCTTCTTTATCCTTTATTCTTAATCCTTGTGATCCTTCTGTTCTTCTCATACGCATAGAACTTCTTGGGGTTCTCCTTAATCCTACATGTCAAGGCCTTCTCATGCCCTCTTCGTGCTCTCCTAACTCCTTTCTTAAGCTCTTTCCTGGCTATCCTATATTTCTCATGAGCCCATCCTGCTTCCTGCTTCTTATATCTAACTTATGCTTCCTTCTTCCTCTTGACGAGTTGCCTCACGTGTTTCGTCAGCCACGGTTCCCTTTTCCTACCGGTTTTTTTCTCGTCTCAGTGGGACAATCCTATACTGAATCCACACATTATTTGTGCTTTCACACTTGAACACCTGATTCCTATTTACTCTCACTAGTTCCTACCTCATCTCTTCATAGTTAGCCCTTCCTCAGTTAAGCACTTTCCCATTTTGTCTGTTTTTATCCTTTTTCATAGCTACGCTGAAGCTAAGAGAATTGTGCTCACTCTCACCAAACACTCACCCACCGAGAGGTCTGCCACCTGACCATGTTCAATACCGAAACTAGATCCAGTATGGTCTCTCTTCTTAGCGGCCGATCCACATACTGTGTCAGGAATCCTCCTTGAACACACCAGACAAATTCAGCCTCATCTAACCCCCTTGTAGTCAAGAGATGCAGTCAATATGAGGCAATTTGAAACCACCCATAACTGCAACTCTGTATTTCCTGCACCGTTCTAAAATTTGACTGCGGATCTGCTCCTCGATGTCTCGAGGGCCACTTGGGGTCTTAAAGTCTACTCCCAGCACACTGATTGATCCCTTCCTATTTCTGACTCACAACGACTTAGTGGACACTCCTCAACAGCGTCCTTCCTTTTTATAGCCGTGACACTATCCCTGACCAGCAATGCTACTTCCCACTCCCCACCCCGACCTTTTATCTCCCATCCTACTCCTTTTAAAACATCTAAACTCCAGTACCTGCATCAGCCAATCCTGCCCTTCTTCCTGCCAAGTTTCAGTAACGGCCACAACATCATAGTGCCACATACTGATCCATGCTCTAAGTTCATTCCCCTTTATTCCTAATACTTCTAGCGTTGAAACAGACACATTTCAACCCCTCTAACAGGCTATGTTTTTCCCTTGCCTGTCCTTCCTCCCCAACTCAGATCACATAGCATCATAACCTTGTCCTTCTACCCTAAACTCTGCACTTCATTCTGAATCCTAGCCCCCTGGCAAACTTGCTTAAACCCTTACCAACAGTTCTAGCAAACCTGCCCGCCAGGATATTGGTTCCTTTCCAGTTCAGGTGCAGCCCTTCATTTTTGTACAGGTCAGATCTTTCCCAGAACAGATCCCTATGATCCTGAAATCTGAACCCCTGCCCCATGCACCAAATCCTCAGCCACACCTTCATCTGCCATAACTTCCTGTTCCTACCCTCTCTGTCTCGTGGTACAAGCAGCAATCCCGAGATGAGGTCCTGCTTTTCAACTTCTTTCCAAACTCCCTATATTCCTTCTTCAGGACCTCATCCATTGGATCCCACGTGGACTCCGACATCTGGCTGCTGCGAAAATGGATAATTCGATCGCAGATACCGCGGACACTTGCACCAGGGAGGGAACAGACCATCCTGGATCCTCG
Organism: Hemitrygon akajei; assembly: GCF_048418815.1. NCBI lineage: Eukaryota > Metazoa > Chordata > Chondrichthyes > Myliobatiformes > Dasyatidae > Hemitrygon > Hemitrygon akajei. Next base: position 29,369,561 of record NC_133151.1, on the reverse strand, counting down.
ATCTCTCTCAGAGATCCTCTTATATACTCAAATCCCCGCCCCCCCCCCCCACTATCGAATCCCCTATCACTACTGCGGTCCTCTTTTCCCTCCTTCGTTTCTGGGCTCAGGGTCCAGTCTCGGTGCCAGAGACGCGATCACTACAACTTTTCCCTGGTAGGTCATCCCCACCAGGAGTATCCAGAACAGTATACTTATTGTTGATGTGAACGGATACAGGGCAGTTCTGCTCTTTCTGTCTATTCCTCTGCCTTCTCCTGACAGTCACCCCGTTTCCTGTCTCTTGAATTTTAGAGGTGACTGTCTCTCTGAAACTCTGATCTATTACTGTTCTCTGCATCCCGAATGATCCTAAGGTCACCCAGCTCCAGCTCCAGTTCCCTCACTCGGTTTGACAGGAGCTGCAGCCGGATGCAAAGCTCGTCCTCCGCCTCTACTCACCGAAGCCTCTCGAGCCAAAGCCTCAAAGCTCCACTCCTTCACTGGCTCAAACAGTCACTGACCCCTCTGCTTATATCTTATCTCCATCTGCCTCCCTCCCCCCCCCCGTCTTTCACTGACTGTGTCTCTCGCTGTCTCACTTTCACTAACATTTTCTCGCTTTCTTGCTTCTCCTGTCTTGCTTTCTACCTTTCGCTCTCTCCCTCTCCTCATTCATTCACTCTGTCTATCTCTCGCTCTCTTGCTGCCCTTCATTCACCATTCTGCTCAGTTTTCTAGCTCCAGCTGTGGTCTACCCTTGAACGAAACTCCCTTTCCACATTGCAGCAAAGAACATTGCTCAGTTTTATAACATTCAAAACCACTTCCACTGGTATATTTCCATCTTGGCGGGACCAGCTGCACCAACCTGAACTTTGATGACCTTCAGTCCAGACAAACATGTTTGTCACCACCTCAACTATTATGGCTGCACTTGACTCTCTGAAAACATTGCTGTAGACTGGTTGTCTTGTACTTCCTCAAAACAATCCCACTCCAAGGTAACTCTGTTTTGTCTTACAGACTTCAAATTCATTTCAGCGTAAGCCAAGGAGGAAACACTGTTTACTCATTCCTTACAGGACCACCATGTCAGGGAGATCGAAACACTCAACATTCTCTGTCTGTGAAATAAAGCTGCCTCTGGTACCCATCGCCCTATAATTTCCTCCAGCTACCTGCAAGGTATGTTCTCTCATGTTAGCTATTGCTAGCCTAGTAAAAAGGTACAAAGTGACGTTGAAGACCAACACATCAGAAGCTTTCATGCCATAATCCTGCCATTTGTATTCTGTAAACCAGTTTGATTATGCATTGTGTATCACTGAATAATTTTCCAGATGGAAATTCATCTGCCACATCTCAGCCCAGCTCAGCAACGTGTTGATGTTCCATTGTAACATTAAGACCATAAGACAGATGAGTAGAAACAGGCCATTCAGTCCACTAAGTCTGCTCCGCCATTCCATTTAGCTGATCCCGCAACCCAGTCAGTCTCATACACCTGCCTTTTGACCATACCCTTTGATGCCTTGACCGATCATTAACTTCCACCTTAAATATACCAAGATCTTGGTCTCCACTCCAGACTGTCACAAAACTTTCAATAGACTCACTACTCTGGCTAAAATAATTCCTCCTTACCACTGTTCTAAAAAGTCACCCGCACCACATTTGTGAAGCTGTGCCCTCTAGTTCTGATTACCCCTACCATAGGAAACATCCTCTCCATATCCACCCTATTTATTCCTTTCAACATTTGGTAGGTTACAACTAAGTCAAAAGTATACTTCTCAATTCCGGTGAGTACAGGCACAAAGCTGCCAAACGTTCCTCATATGTGAAAGCCTTTATTCCCGGAATCATCCTCGTGAACGTCCTCTGGACTGTCTCGAATGACAACACATCTTTTTTGCGATATGGGGCCCAAAACTGTTGATAATCTTTCAAGTGCGGCCTGACTTGTGTCATAGAAAGATGTAGAATTATCTCTCTGCTTTTATATCATATCCCCTAGAAATAAGTTCCAACATTGCATTTCCCTTCTTTACTGCATATTCAGCTGATAAAATAATCTTCTAGATGTCTTGAATGAGGACTCCTATGTCCTTCTGCACCTCTAAAGTTTGAACATTCTCCTCATTTTGATAATACACTGCACTATTGTCCTTTTGGCAAAATGCATTATCATTCATTTCCCAACACTGTATTCCATCTGCCACTTTTTTGCCTGTACTTTCTTCTCTAAGCCCTGCTGCAAACGCATTGCTTCCACAGCACTACCTACCCCTCCACCTATCTTCATATCATCCGCAAACTTTGCCATAAACACTTCATTCGATTATCTAAACCATTAATAAACAATGTGAAAATTAGTGGTTCCAATATAGACCCATATGAACACTACCAGTCACTGGCAGCCATCTCGCAAAACCCCTTTAATTCTCACACGCTGCCTCCTAGTAGTCAGCCAATCCGCTATCCATGCCAGAATCTTTCCTGTAACACTACAGGATTTTATCTTGTTAAGCAGCCTAATTTGTGGCACCTTATCAGACGCCTTCTGAAAATCCAAGCAAATGGCATCCACTGCCTTTCTTTTCCCCACACTACTTTTTACTTCCTCAAAGAAATCTAACAGATTTGTCAAAGAAGATTTCCCTTCAGAGAAATCATGCTGATTTTGGCTAATGTTTTCATTTGTCTCAAAGTACCTCGAAACCTAATCCTTAATAATTGACTCCAAATCTTTCCCAACCACTGAGCTTAAGCTAACTGGCCTCTCATGTCCTGTCTTTTGCAATTCTCCCTTCTTAAATAGTGAAACATAGAAAACCTACTAAAACCCATCACTGTTCTAACTGTATGTTTTTCATAGAAAACCTACAACGCAATTCAGGCCCTTCGGCCCACAATGCTGTGCCGAAAATGTACTTACTTTAGAAATTACCTGGGGATAACCATAGACCTCTATATTTCTAAGCTCCATGTACTTATCCAGGAGCCTCTTACAAGACCCTATTGTATCCACCTCCACCACAGTCGCCAGCAGCCGATTCCATGCACTCACCACTCTGCGTACAAACCGACCCCTGATATCTCCTCTGTACCTACTTCCAAACAGTATTAACAGTCAACACTCACAGCAAACTACTCGTGAATTAGTGTGAGTCGACTTCTTAGCCCCTCGAGTTCTGAAGAGATGAGGTTCTGTAACAAGTTATTTCAAGATTGAGGATTTATTTACTATTAAAGAAGGTATAAATTATACAACCTATGAGATTTTCTTGCTCGCGGGTCGCCACAAAACAAGAAACCCGAAAAAATGGAATTAAAATTGGAAAAGTAATTAACGAAACAAAAGACCAACTCTCGACGCAAAAGAGAGAGAAAAAAAGATAAAAATACAAATCATGCAAACAGCTGAAGCAAACAACAAGCTGGAGTAGGTCCAAAGTCTCCCTTATCAGTTCATCATATTAGCGGGCACGGTGCACAGCAGCCGAGGGCAGTCTTCTCCGGCTCAGTGCCATAGGGATGACCATCGCGGAGATCAAGAGAAACCGGCTCTCGTCGCGACCAACAAGAAGTCTTTTCAGTCTATCTGGGCCGGCGCTTAAATTGACTCAATGACGGAACTGCACCATGGAGAGAGGAGTAAAAATCGCGGGGAGCGAAGGAAGTTAGCTTACGCTCCGATCTAGCCGTCGTTTATATAGTCTAAACAGTGTATGATACCTCATATTAGGACCTGGGCACCGGGCCTAGACCAAGTTGGCTAATGCTTTGTTCGGGGCCCAGATACCGTCACCGAGCGCGAAGCCGTTTTCAAGCACCACAGAAACAAGAGAGAATCTGACGATGCTGGAATTCCAAGCTCCGACGCGCGCGCGCGCGCGCACACACACACACACACACACACACACACACACACACACACACACACACACACACACACACACACACACACACACACACACACACACACACACACACACACACACACACACAATGAGGAATTCAACAGGCCAGGCAGCATCGATGGGGAAAAAGTTCATTCTACTTTTCGGACCGAGACAGCTCGGCAGCTGGAGAAAAAACAAAGATGAGGAGTGGATTCAAATGGTAGGGGAGGGGAGAGGATGAGATACGGCGTTGGGGAAGGGGGAGTTTGATTTGTAGGTATAGAAGGCCTTAGATGAAAGAAAAGGTGAGGAGCACAAGAGGGAGGCGGTGGACAGGCAAAGTGATAAAGTGAGTGACGGAAAAGGGGAAGGGGACTGGTGAAGGAGAGCGCGGGTGGGGTGGGGGATATTAATGAAAGTTCGAGAAATCAATGTGCATGCCATCAGGTTGGAAGCTGCCCAGGCGTAATGTGAAGTATTGTTCCTCCATCCTGAGTGTGGCCTCATCGTGACAGTTGGAGGCCATCTATTGACATATCAGAATTGGAATGGGAAGTGGAAATACAATGGGTGGCCATTGGGAGCGTAGATGCTCAGCGAAATGTGCTCCCAATATCCATAGTATCTGACCTATATTCAGGAGGTCACACCGAAAGCACCAGACACTGTATATGACCCCAAACAGACTCGCTGGTGAAATGTCGCCTCATATGGACATTGAAAACCAGTGAGGGAGGAGGTGTAGGGGCAGGTTTAGCACTTGCTCCATTTGTAGGGTAAAGAACCAGGACAGAAATCTGTGGGCTTGGCGAATGGACAAGGGAGTCGCGTAGGGAGCGTTCAATGTAGAATCAGAAAGTGGCTGGGGGTGGAATATTGCAGGGGTGGGAAAGATCTGCTTCATGATGGGATCCCATTGGGGATGGCGGAAGTAACGGATAATTATGTTGCGGTCACGGAGCCTGGTGCGGTGGCAGAGGATCCCTATCCCTGGTAAAGTGACGGGAGGATGGTGTACGAGCAGAAATGCGTGAAACAGAAGAGATGCGGTTGAGGGCTGCGTTGATGGTGGAGGAAGGGAAGCTCCTTTAAAAAAAAACGAGGGCATCTCCTTTGTTCTGCAATGAAAACTGATTCTGAGAGCAGATGCAGCGGAGACGCAGAAGCCGAGAGAAGGAGATGTTCTGTAATGAAAAACCTCATCCTGAGCGCCCAGGCAATATCCCGGTAAACCTTCTCCGCACGCATCCTGGTATAATCGTGTCCTCTCCATAATGTGGCCATGAGGAGCCGCTGCTATCCCAGTGAATCCAGTTGCTGAAACAGACGAAAATCAGATTCAAGGAATAAATAAAACCGACAACCACCACCGCCCCCCTCCGCCACACCGAGGCTTGATGCCCAGACCTAGCACATACAAGTCAACAAGCACTTGCAGAATATCAGTAAAATACGACGACTCGGAATGTGTATGTTTATAGTCCAGACCTCCCAGCCCACCGAGATCATCTCTCAACAGGCTTCCAACGACCACCCTGGCGCATGACAATGCCGCGGCTTACAATCCCAGTCCTCAAACATGCAGGCACATATCTAACTGTTATTTCTTTTTTCCTGCTGTCTATCTATCTATTTATTTATTATTAATTTACTTATTTTCACATTGATTGTTTACCATTCTGCTTGTGTGTAGTTTTTCGTTCATTGATGTTGTTGTATTTCTCAGATCCACTGTGTAGGCCAGCAAGTAAATAAACCCCAGAGTGGTATATTGTGACATATACGTACTTCGATAATGATGTTACGTTGGACTTTGGATGTGCTCTCAGAGTTCCTATTCCTCACTATTTATTGTTTACTCACTGGCTTTTTCTCAGATTATTGACGTTGGGAGCACACAACCCACCGTCCTTACCCAATTTCCACTGCCTGCGAGTCGGGTCCACGCCCATGGTGTTACCTGGTGCCCGCCATATGAAGCGGTCCAGTCAGCTTGTTGGATGGCTCAGAAAGGAGGAGGAGTGAAACAAGTCCAGGCGCCGGTCCAGTTACAGTGCAATTTTGTCATCTCCAGCAGTGCTTGGGTCCTGGAGCCCTGTCACTGAGAGCCCGGTGGGAGCTCGCTCAGTACACGTAGAGCAGTGGTTCAGGAATTAGACCCGACTCCGCCTTGTCCAGAACAACTGGGAAACAGCAAATCACTTGCTGCTGAGGCTCACAACGGGATTTTGGGGATTGTAGTAACGTTGCGAAGGAATCCTGCGCCGATAATTGAGTTTCCCTCCGCCTAAATGCTCGCATGGAGGTCAAGGTGAAAAGTCACTGAGCAAATTATGAACACATTTTCCCTTCAATGATGCTGTTGTGTCTGCTGAGTGAATACAAATTCAGATGCTGATACAGAATCTATTTTGAGTTCAGGATCAACTTGTCAGGAGCGGGGACAGGAATGGACCTAAGTGCAGGATGCAGGCACAGAAGTTCTAGGGGTAGGACTGGAGGGGGATGCCATGGCATGCAAGGGGTAATGCTGGGGTTCAGGCGGACAGAGAGCCTTAGTCGGGCAGGCAGAGCAGAATCCCAGAGTTCCGGCAGAGCAGGATTCCAGAGTTCAGACAGGCAGAGCAGGATTCCAGATTCAGGCGAGGCAGAGCAGGTTCCCCGAGTTCCGGCAGAGCAGGATTCCAGAGTTCAGACAGGCAGAGCAGGATTCCAGATTCAGGCGAGGCAGAGCAGGTTCCCCGAGTTCGGGCAGAAGGTCGGGTCATGAGGTACATGACTTGGCTGGAGGAGAGATCCCCGTGGGCAGGCCGCATATGTTCCGGGTAGGCCGCCTCCCAGGCGGAAACACGGAGGCCTGGGCAAGGCACGGACTCCTAGGTGGGTGCGGGGCACAACCCAACGGAAGCGAGAGGGGTGGTGGGTGGATGAGCAGAACATCCCGCCGGGCAGCGGCAGTCCGGCCGGACCTGCCCGACGGAGGCAAAGGGGTCGGGGACTAGGTCCAGGGTGACCAGCACGACAGCCATGATCCCCAGGTAGCTCGGGAGAGGCAGGCAGACAGCGCGACAGCGCGAGCAAGGCAAAACGGGCGGAGCAGCGGGACCAGCGAATGCGAGAAAAAACAGGGGAACAAGACCAACCTGGACAGAAGAAATACAGAGCAGTTCGGAACCTGGGCAGCGTAAATAGGATGCAGAGCAGAGTACGGAGCCGACGGAGAGCAGGAGACAGAACAAACGACCAACCGCCTGGTCTCAGACCCAAGGCCCCTTATAAACGCCTGCAGCTGAATTGGCCACAGGTGTACCTCCTTAAACCAGAAGAATCCTAACTGGTTCAAGGGTGACGGGAGGGACAGCTACAAGACCCAGAGTCCGGAGTCCACGGACCGGATCATGACCTAGACCGGACCGAACCCCGACAAAACTCTGTTTCTTTGACTCCGGATCTCTGCTGTCTCTGTCACATTTGGAGAACATAGTAAATATGAATGGTTAAGTTGATTGACTGGAAATCCATTGGGTTGTCTCCGTGTAGGTTAAAATCCTGTCCACTACAATGCATGGTGGAGCGCACTCGAAAGGCCGAATCACCCACTCCAACTTCTGTGTTCTATCTTTCAACGTCCAGCCTATGTGATTTTCTACTGATTTGTTACTAAGGATGAAGTTATGTCGCAACACAGGACAAGATCGGACAAAGTCAGCATGCGAAATCTTGCCCTACGTACCTGCTGGAATTCTTTAAGGAGATTGCACTTAGGACAGGTAAAGGGGATCTATTTCATGCTGTATATTTGTACTTTCAGAAAGACTTTGAGTAGGTGCTACACATGAGGCTGCTTACCGAGTTAAGAGCCATGGTATTAATGGTAAGCAACTGGGACAGTTAGAAAACTGGCTGATTGGTAGGAGCCAGCAAGTTGGGATGAAAGTATCCTTTCGTGGTTTGCTGCCACTGACTAGTCATGTTCCGCAGGGTTTGTGTTGGGAACACTTCATTTTAGGTTGTATATCATTGATTTATATGATAGAATAGATGGCTTTCCTGCCAAGTTTTTAGATGATGCGAAGATTAGTGAAGGGGCAAGTAGCTCCGATGAAATAGGTAGGCTGCCAAGAACTGAGACAGATGAGGATTACGGGCAAGAGAGTGGTAAATGAAATACAATTTATCGTAGAAATAAATGTGCAATTATGTTCTAAATGGGGAGATAATAAAAAATGAGATGCAACGAGATTTGGGAGCCCTTGTATGGAACACCCTGAAGTTAACTTGCAGGCAGAGCTGGCGGTGTGTAAGTCAAATGCTATGTTAGTATTGATTTCAGGAGATCTAGAATATAAGAGCAGTGACATGATGCTGAGGCTTAATAAGGCTCGGGAGAAGTTCACCTTGAGTATTGAAAACAGTCTTGGGCTCCGCATCCAAGAAAATAGGACCTCAACCCTTTTCTTTCTTCCACGACCTTCTAGATCTACCATCTGACTCCCCCTCTCCAGCCCGTACCTCAGTCTTTGCACTTCTCCACCATTTAAATCTACACCTCATCATTTTTCTTTCTCCAGACTTGCCGAACGGTCTCGCCCCGAAAAGTCGACAGTTTTTTTTTCCATAGCTTCTGCCTGGCCAGCTGAATTCATCAAGCATTGGTGTGCGTGTTGCTTGGAATTTCAGCATCTGCAGATTCGCTCTTGTTTCTGGAGTAATTGAAAGCGGTTTCGGGCTGGATGACGGATTCTGGGCCCGAAGCGAATCACTAGCTGACTTAAAACCATGAGTCCATAAGATATAAGAGCAGGAATAGAACATTCAGCCCATCGTGTCTGCTCCGCCGTTCAATCACAGCAGATCCATTTCTTCCAGCCATCCCAACTCCCCTGCCTTCTCCCCATATAATTTGAAGCCTTGGTTAAGCAAGAGCAAATCTGTTTCTGCCTTAAATACACCCTTCACAGCCTCTCGTGGCAACAAATTCCACAGATTTACCACCCTTGACTAAATCCCATCTCTGTTCTAAATGTATGTTTTTCAATCCTGAAATCACGCCCTATTGTCCTAGACCACTATCATGGGAAATAACTTTGCCATAGCTTATCTGTTCAAGCTTTTCATCATTCAGGATGTTTCTATGAGATACCACCCCTCCCCCCTTCATTCTCCTGAACACCAGGGAATACAAGCCAAGAGCTGCAGATATTCTTCTGATAGTAACCCTTTAATTCCTGGAATAGTTCTCGTGAAACTTCTCTGAACCCTCTCCAATGTCAGTATACCCTTTCTAAAATAAGGAGCCCAGAACTAAATAGAATAATCTGTGAGGTCTCGCGAGTGCCTTATAGACACGCAACATCAAATCCCTGCTCTTATATTCCTTACCTCTACAAATGAATTCCAACATTGCATTCGCCTCTTTCCATCTGGAGGTTAAACTTTAGGGTATCCTGCACAAAGACTCCCAATTCCATTTGTATCTCTGCATCTTTGAATTCTCTCACCAGCTAAATAATACTCTGTCCGTTTATTTCTTCCAACGAAGTGAATGACCACTGTGTTGCCTTTAAGGCATTTCTTCAGCTTTATTATATTTTCGCTTTAGTAATTCGTTTGTAATTATTTTTTGGTTGAAGTTAAGGCTGTTGAAAGTAAATTCGTTGTCTGTGATATATCGTGGTATGCGATGACTTCACACCCGGTTTTACTGCGTCCTGTGGGAAAATACCGGTTTGGAGAAACGGGAAGGAGATGGTTGTGTGTGCAGGATCAGCGCGAGAGAAGTTTTCTTTCTACGCACTAGAAACGTCAGAGAAGCAACGCCGTAAATTCATGAGATAATCGATATGTTGAATTAGAAATGTTAACGCTGATTCTGTTAAAAGTAATGACGGTTGATGGTTTATGTTCTTTGTTATTTAAAGAATTGCGAATAGTTTGTGTTGAAGTGTATTTAAAGCCAGTCGATGGCGTAGTTAGATTATGACTGTATGTTGCACTTTAATGTAATATAGTTGTTGTAGTTTTACTTTTGTAAGTATTCATGATATAAATGTGATGCCAAGAAGGAAGCAAATGCTGTATATATTTTCTATTGTTTTATCAACAGTTTTCACCATACGTTAATGTGGAAGAGTGAACAGTAAACGGTTAATCTTACTGGGATAGCGCCTCATTGACTTGGTTTATATGCGTGTTTAGATCAGAGTATTTTTAGACCTGTGCGAGAACACTACAGTGAAAAGGCGGCTTTACCAGGTGTTTCAAGTGCTACGATGACATCACGATCCAGCATCAAGTCGTTGCCATCCAGCGCCAGGAGCAGTAGGGCAACAGCAAATAAGACTGCCCACGCAAGAGCTAAAGCAGAAACCGCTAAGGTCCGAGCGTCGTATGCTGAACAGGAAGCAAAATTGAAAATGTGAAAGGCTGCCAGAGAAGCCGAAAACAAAAAAGAAGCGGCTGCAAGAGAAGCCAAAAGAACAGTTGGAAAAGGTAAGGATAGAGTCAGAGTTAGAAGTGCTGACGCTACACCGAGAAGCAGAAGCTGCCAGGGTGGAAGCAGAGATAATAGAAAGTGCTGAAGAACTGCATGTTCTGGATGACGTAAAATCTACTTCAGAAAGGACCAGATGGGAACGCACTAGCAACTACGTCCGATCTCAAATGGATTTGAAGATTCGTTCTTCCTCTACATACTTATATGTTAACATCCCATTTCATGAGGAGTCAAAGAGAGGCCCAATTGCATCACAACCATTCGAGGAGGACAATTTACCCTTGCAACTCCGCAACGAATTCAAGAATGAAAGGGTTGATGACAAATGCTTCTCGACACCAAACTTACCAGATTTGGCGAGAGAAGAAGCAAAGACTGAATTCAGAACAGCAAATTCCATAACAAATGTACACCCTCAGTCATATACCCTCCGGCATATTCCCCCAGCCAGCTTGCCACTTATAGTGAACCCATGCCACAGCATTTAGCACGACGAGATCTCGTCACTTCAGGACTACTCCAGTTTGAAGATAAGCCTGAAAATTACCGTGCATGGTACTCCTCATTCGCCAATGCTATCGGCGGAGCCCAGCTCGGAGCTACCCAAGAGTTGGATCTTATGACAAAATGACTGGGAAAAGAATCATGCGAACAGGTTAGACTCATACTTTCAGTGTACATCAACAACCCAAAGCAAGCCTTACGCAAAGCATGGGAGAGACTTCGGGAGTGCTATGCGGCCCCTGAAATTATTGAAACGGCACTATTTCGACATCTGGAAAATTTTCCTAAGGTGTCGGCCAAGGACCACACTAAGCTAAGAGAGCTCGGAGACCTATTGATGGAGATTGAAGGCTCTAAAGAAGATGGCTATTTAACTGGCCTGTCATACCTGGATACTTCATACGGGTATTGACCAATCGTGGACAAACTTCCATTTGGGCTGCAGGAAAGGCGGGTGTCTGTTGGCTCAGAGTACAAGGAAGAGAACGATGGTCGATTTCCTCCCGTTGAGTATTTCACTAGGTTTCTGTGCAAGGAGGCGAAGAATCGAGACGACCCTAGCTTCATGAGTCAAGGTAGCAGTACAATTCACACCCAGCCAGTCAAATCCACTTCGAATAATTTTAACATCAATAAACCTGTCTCGATGCGTAAAACCGAAGTCTCCACAACTAACAATGACCCTAGCAAGAATTCTCCATTGCACAACAAACCCCACCCCCTCAAAAATGCAGAACGTTTAGGAAAAAACCCTTTGACGAGAGGATGGCCCTTCTCAAGGAGAAAAAAATATGTTTAAACAGCTGATCATCTACCTCTCACCTTGCTAGAGAGTGTACGATTGCCGTGAAGTGCTCGGAAAGTAATAGCACTAATCACGATGGGGCCATGCATCCCGGCCCGTTACCGCAAACGGCAAAGCTCCTTCACTCTCAGTACAGGGCGGTTGGGAGGGAGAGGCTCACTCCGAGACAACTGTTTTCAGCTGGAGCTGCACAGAAGTTTGCGGTCAAGGTCAGTCAAGCCGTTCTTGTGCAAAGATCTGCCTCACTAAGGTGTACCCTAAGGGAGCCAAAGACAAGACCATCAAAGCCTATGTAATTCTGGACGACCAGAGGAATCGCTCACTAGTCAGACCAGAGATCTTTGACTTGTTCAACATTGAGCGTAATCAGTCCCCATACTACCTTAGAACTTGCTCAGGCAGCGTGGAAACTTATGGAAGGAAGGCAGAAGTCTTCCAGCTCGAGTCCCTGGATGGTAAAGTTGTCATCTGTCTCCCTCCACTCTTAGAGTGCTATTAAATTCTGAATAACCGCACTGAGAACCCGACGCCAAGTGCTGTGCTACACCAGCCGCATCTCCACCACATCGCCAATCACATCTCAGAACTGGGCCCAAATGCAGAAATACTCCTGCTACTAGGAAGAGACGTTCTACAGGTGCACAAGGTTAGGCAGCAGGTCAATGGACCACACAACGCCCCCTTTGCCCAATGCTTGGATCTGGGCTGGGTGGTGATAGGAGAGGTGTGCCATGGCAATGTACACAAACCGACAGTTAGCACACTCAAGGCCAATGTGCTAGAGAGTGGCCGCCATTCTTTTTTTCAACCCTGCACAAGTTTCATGTGTATCAAGGAAGCACAACAAGGCTTTAATAAATGTAAAGTAACCGACAAGACGCTGGGACAGTCAGTCTTCGCTCAAACTGAGCATGATAATAAACTTGTTCCATCAGCACAAGAAGCCATCTTCTTTAAAATAATGGACACCAATGTCTTCAGAGACGAAGCAAATCACTGGGTCGCCCCACTACCTTTCAGGGAACCACGCCAGCGCTTGCCAAACAACAAAGAGCAGGCAGTCAATCGGTTAACGTCCTTTCAAAAAACCCTGAAAAGGAAACCTGAGATGCAGCAACAATACGTAGCATTCATGGAGAAGATATTCGTTAATGTATATGCTGAAGTAGCACCGCCACTGAGAGAAGGTGAGGAGTGCTGTTGCTTCTCAACGTTATCGGGTTTACCACCCAAAAAAGCCCGATCAGATCAGGGTGGTCTTTGACTCCAGTGCTCAATGCGCTGGTATCTCCCTTACTACCGTGCTCCTCACAGGCCCCGACCTCAACAATACCCTTCTCGGGGTCCTGCTGCGCTTCCGGAAGGAGAAGGTTGCAATCTTAGCGGACATCCATCAGATGTTCCATTGCTTCTTAGTACAGGAGGACCATCGCAATTTCCTCCGTTTCTTGTGGCACAAGGACAATGCCATCAACAAGGAAGTCATTGAGAACCGGATGAAAGTCCATGTTTTTGGCAATAGTCCATCACCAGCTGTGGCCATCTATGGGCTGCGAAGAGCCATCAGAGAGGGTGCACAGGAGCACGGAGATGACACCGTTAAGTTTGTATAAAGTCACTTCTATGTCGATGATGGCTTGATATCGTTACAGAAAGAAGACGAAGCAATCGATCTGCTCCGATGTACACAAGCCTCACTCGCTGAGTCAAACCTCCGCTTGCACAAGTTTGCATCAAACCGTCAGGCAGTAATGGAGGCCTTTCCACACGATGACTGTGCTCCGGCAATCAAAGACCTAGATCTAGATGGAGAAACCATTCCCACACAAAGGATATTTGGCCTCCTTTGGGAGACTACGTCTGACACATTCACGTTCTCCGTGCCGACCGTGATCAAGCCATTCAACCGCCGTGGAGTTCCCTCCACTGTCAACAGTGTTTTTGATCCCTTGGGTCTACTGGCGCCAGTTACGATCCAGGGAAGAGTCCTTCTCCGAGGACTTACATCTGAGCTCTCCAACTGGGATACTCCCCTACCAGAAGACAAGCTAAGCAAATGGGAGGCTTGGAGAGATTCACTTCAATACCTAAAACAGCTTGATATCCGACGTAGGTACACTGCGACCTCACCCACTGAGGCAGCGCACAAAGAATTGTGTGTTTTTTCGGATGCGTCTACCAAGGCCATCGGTGCTGTGGCTTACTTGAAAGTAGTCGGGAAGGATGGTCAAGTTGAAGTAGGATTTGTAACTGGTAAGGCGAAGCTCACTCCTCAGTCCGAGCCGACAATTCCAAGGCTTTACTGTGCGCAGCTGTCCTGGCTGTGGAAATGGCGGATTTTATCCAGGAGGAGCTAGACCTGGAGCTGGACGATATCAAATTATACACAGAGAGCAAAGTAGTGCTTGGTTATATTTATAATGAATCAAAACGTTTCTACGTGTACGTTCGTAATAGAGTTCAACGTATCCGCCTGTCATCAAAGCCTGAAATCATAATCAAGCGCTTGCGCAGCAGTTAAAGCTGTATAAACTTGTTGTGATTTATCTTTAATTACACTCTGTAACAACACTGACCATTTATTTTTCGGCCACTCTGAAATCTGAGCAATCGTTTCAAAATTTTGGAAATATCTTTCCACTTCTGTTTCACTAAATGGTGGGACCAATTTAATTTCTTGACTAGCAACAAAAGGTTTTCTAGAACCAGAAGACTGATTCCCAGACCTTAATTCCGTCATCACATATTCAAAATCCCTTTTTTTTTCTTATCAGCTTCTAACCTACAACGCTCCAATTCTGCTTTACTTTGTTCCAACTACATTTGTTCGATTTGTAACTGCATCTTTATATTACTTCTTGGAAACGACTCTAAAATCGATTCATCAAAATCATCCGAAATCACATAGTGTGACGCGATTTTTCTCTGTATTAGAGACTTTGATGTAGACTTCAAAATACCTTTAAGTTGCAATCTACTAGCTATCCCAGACACATCAGATTTTTTCGCCTTCGCTAAAAACTCCGTGTCTGGCGAAGCCAGAAACTCATCAATATTCATTGTTGCCGAATACCACTCACAAGCCAATCAAACAAAAGAATCAAGTATTCCCCTTTTCCAAAACACCGATTCAAAACTTAACAAGTGGTTAAACTCAAATGATCCAATCCGGACGCAGCCCCCATATTTATGTTACGGATTCAAGCAATAATTAATATATGAGTGAGGCAGGGGTTTTTATAACAAATAACACGTTTATTAAACACTGAAAACAAACCCCGCAAATGTAAAGAAATCAGTAACGTAACCGGAATTCAGCTGCTGTGCGGCAGCTTAAACAGTTCTTAAAGCAAGGAAGCTTAAACAGTTCTTAAAGCGATGTTGCAAAAACAGTTCTTCAAAGTAATATTGCAAAAGTTCAAAATGCTTACAGTCCATTTAAGGGAGAGACTTTTTAAGATGATTTAAATTCTCTTTCACATCGTCTTGATGCAGTTCCCAGTCGAACTACTTTTCCCACGAAGAATTTTACGAAGGTGAAATGAAACGGCTTAAAGGCCCTGACCTTTCCTTTACAACACTGTACTCAATGCTTTCTGCTATTCACAGGGATTAACACGAGTACAGTCAACGAATTCCTTCCGAATGAGGATCAAAGAAGGTCGAACCTGTTTCACCGGCGAAATCGATTTTCCTTGATCTTTTAACTCCCGAACTCCAATCTTCACTCTCCACCGATTTTCAACTAGCATTATTACACAGAAACTGCTGACAATGACCTTTTAAACTTTAGGCATTAGATAAAAATTCATCTTTCAACTAAACTGCGTCATAACATTAAATCACGCAGTGGCATGAAGTCAACATGGCAAATCCAGCCATGAACTGCCCCTCCTCTCAGGAACGGGTCCTCCTTTTATAGCCTGTAAAAAAAACCTGGCACATGACCTCTATTGTCGGGAAAATGACGTCACTCCACGATCACAAACCATTACCTCAAGTCCAGTATAGCTTCATCACCTGTCATGTGACAAGGGTACCACTGTCACGTGTCACGGGTACGTAACACCTCCCTCCAAAAAAAAAATTGGTCTGTCAAAAACAAAAATTTTAACAATTACTTACAAGAAAAACAATTGTATAAATTGTATAACATACACAATATACAAGACAGTATCATCATATAACATCTTACAACTCACAATACGGTAGGAGTGTTACAATTGTAAAAAAAAACACTCCATAAAAAAAATTACATTGTACATTCAACATCGAGATAGACAATCAGCAATCACATTATATTTACGTTTAATATGAATTATCACAATATTGTACTCTTGTAACATCAAACTCCAATTTAATAATCATCTGTTTTTGTTTTTCATCTTACTCAGAAAAACTAACGGATTATGATCAGTGTAAACAATAAGTGGTTTTTGAGTTGTACCAACATATACCTCAAAATATTCCAGCTAAAACAAGAGATAACAATTCCTTCTCTATTGTTGAATAGTTTCTTTGATGCTCATTAAATTTCTTAGCAAAGTAAGCGACTGGATTATCAACCTCATCACCCTCATTCTTTTGCATTAATATTACTCCTGCAGCCTCATCACTAGCATCTACAGCTAATGAAAAAGTTTTTTCATAGTCAGGTGCCTTGAGCACAGGTTGTTGACATATCATTGTTTTCAATTTTTCAAATGCTTCTTTACAAGGCACTGTCCACACAAACTTCACATTCTTCTGCAAAAGGTTAGTTAATGGAAGGGCAACATTAGCAAAATTCTTACAACATTTTCTATAATATCCTACCATTCCCAATAATCTTCTGAGAGTTTTTCCCCGTTGGAGTGGGAATCTCTAAAATTGTCCGAACATTTGCCTGAACAGGAGCTACCTTACCTTGACCCACAACATAACCAAGGTAAGTCACAGTTGCATGTCCAAATTCACTCTTAGCTAAATTAATAGTTAAGTGAACTTTTGAAAGCCTTTCAAACAATTTCTCCACCGCAATAATGTGTGCTTCCCAAGTATCATTTCCTGTCACTATATCAAAATAAACATCAGTATCTTTCAATCCCTGAATCACAGGGTTAATCATCCTCTGGAAAGTACCTGGGGCATTCTTCATCCCAAATGGAAGAACATTATATTCATATAGCCCAGATGGAGTTACAAATGCAGAAATATCTCGACCTCTGTCCGTTAATGGAACACACCAAAACCCTTTCAATAAATCAATCTTTGTAAGGAACTTTGCTTTTCCAACTTTATATACACAATCATCTACTCGAGGAATTGGATATGCATCTGTTTTCGTTACAGCATTCACCTTCATATAGTCCGTACAAAACCTAATACTACCATCTGGGTTTGGCACCATAACACAGAGTGAACTCCAATTCGAGTTAGAATGTCTAATAATATTATTCTCCAACGTATATTTAATTTCTTTCTCAGCAATTTCACATTTTTCTATGTTCATCCTATATGGGTGTTGTTTAATAGGTTTGGCATCTCCAACATCTACATCATTTGAAGTTATAGTAGTCCTTCTCGGAACATCTGGAAACAAATCCTTATATTTAAAAATTAATTCCTTAATCTGTTGCTTCTGCTCTAGCTGTAAATGTGCTAATTTTTCATCAATAATTTCCAGAATGGTTGAATTTGGTAACCTAACAGAAACAATGTTGGATTTAGAATGAAATTCAGATGAATCATCTATCATGTTCCTAGTTAAATCAAACTCATTATCACTAACCACAACAGTCACAGTATCAGATTGTTTCTCAAAATATGGTTTTATCATATTTATATGACAAAGTTGTATTGACCTTCTACGATCTGGAGTTTTTATCACGTAATCCACATAATTGATTTTAGACACAATTTCATAAGGACCATGAAGTCTAGCTTGAAAAGGATTCGTTTGCACTGGGAAAAGAACCAACACCTTATCTCCAGACTTAAACATCCTCATTCTGCTTCTTTATCATACCAAGTTTTGATTTTCTCCTGAGCCAATTTTAAATTTCCCTTGGCTAAGCTACAAGCTTTATGTAACCTGTGCTTAAATTTCAAAACATAGTCCAACAAATTAGTGTGTATTTCCTTACTAATCCACTGTTCTTTTAATAAAGCTAAAGGTCCTCTAACTCTATGCCCAAACACAAGTTCAAATGGACTGAAACCTAAAGATTCTTGTACCGAATCCCTTACTGCAAATATAAGTAAGTTTATACCCTCATCCCAATCACTTTCATTTTCCACACAATATGTCCTAATCATATTCTTGAGGGTAGAATGAAACCTCTCCAAGGCACCTTGCGACTCAGGATGGTATGCAGACGAAGTGATTTGTTTAGCTCCCAATTTATAAACTATCTGTTGAAACAATCCAGACATAAAATTACTGCCTTGATCAGTTTGTATTTCCTTAGGTAATCCAAAATAAGTAAAGAATTTTATAAGAGCCTTTGTCACAGTTTTATGCTTTTATATTCCCAAGTGGTACTGCCTCTGGAAACCTAGACGAAGTACACATGATAGTCAACAAGTACTGATAACCAGTTTTTGTCTTTGGGAATGGACCAACAGAATCTATAATAACTTTAGAAAACGGTTCACCAAATGCTGGAATAGGCTGTAATGGAGCCACTGGTGTAACCTGATTTGGTTTACCCACAATTTGACAAGTATGGCATGTTTTTCAAAATATCGCCACATCTTTTCTTAGACCAGGCCAATAAAAATGTCCTGAAATCTTGTCTACAGTTTCCCTTACCCCTTGATGTCCACCTAAAGGCACACTATGAGCTAATGTCAAAATTTCATTTCGATAAACTTTAGGGACAACTACCGAGTAAAAAATATTCCATTCCTCACTTGCAGGAATTGTAGGTGATCTCCACTTCCTCATCAGCACTCCTTTTTCCAAGTAATATCCTACTGGCACCTTCTCAATTTCACTATCTAGTAAAGCTTGTTCTCTTAATTTTATAATCTCATGTCTCTATTCTGCTCTGCTATCATCTCCTTCCGAGACAGAGATAAATCTTCATAGTCAGACTTACTCCAAGAATCTTGTTCAAACAACGAAGGTAAGAAAGTCTCTGACACATCCTCAAAACTCGAATCCTGAGTTGAACAGTCATGAGTAACAACCTGATTCTGGGCATCAATCATTTTAGCCATAGCTCTAGTCACAACACAGGAAGAATCTGTGTTAGAATTCATCTCTGGTTCCTCTGAATCCATTGTCAAATGCACTTCAGGAAAAACTTGTCCACCTGCCAAGTCATTACCTAACAATAAAGAAATATCCTTCACAGGTAAGCTATGCTGTAACCCTACTTTAACAAATCCTGTAACTAACCCTGACTTTAAATTTACTTTATGCAAATGTACAGGCCTAAAATCACTCCCAACACATCTTATATAATTTACCTCACCAGAATCAGACTCTTCAATAAACTTCAATACACTGTCTAACATCAGTGATTGAGAAGCTCCAGTATCTCTAAGGATTTTTATTGGCAGCAGAGTAGATCCTTCTTTCAAGGATACAAATCCTTCAGTTATAAAATGATCATATCCCTTTCTAACTTGGTCAGACTCTAACAGAACCTCATTTGTGTTTATCGAACCCTGTAATTTTACAGGTGCTTTAGTATGTTGCACACAAGCATCTGGAACTGCTTCCTTCTCTTTCTTTTACAATCTGAAACATTTAGCTATTACATGGCCAGATTTCTTTCAATAGTTACAAATAATACCAAACTGTCTTTCCTTCACAGGTTTTCCTTCCTCCTTATCTTTCTCATTAACCTCTGATTTACTTTCTGATTTACCTAGAGTCTCCATGCTATTTTTCCTCTTAAAAATTCTGCCCTGAGGAAATGTATTCTTATGGATTAAAACATACTCATCAGCTAATCTAGCAGAGTCCTGCAATATATCAGTATCCCTCTCATTTAAGTAGGTCCTTACTTCAACAGGGATGCTTCTTTTAAATTCCTCCATTAAAATCAGCTCTTTCAATCAATTATAGTCCCCATTTACATTTTTAGAAGAGATCCATCTCTCAAAATACACAGCTTTATCATAGGCAAATTCCAGATAAGTTTTTTCCACGGACTTCTTCAAACTTCTGAATTTTTCTCTATACGCTTCTGGACCAATTCATATGATTTTAAAAATTGCTTTTTCACAATATCATAATCAAGTGCTTGTGCAGCAGTTAAAGCTGTATAAACTTTTTGTGCTTTGGATTTAATTACACTCTGTAACAACACTGACCATTTATCTTTCGGCCACTCTGAAATCTGAGCAATCGTTTCAAAATGTTGGAAATATCTTTCCACTTCTGTTTCACTAAATGGTGGAACCAATTTAATTTCTTGACTAGCAACAAACGGTTTTCTAGATCTAGAAGACTGATTCCCAGACCTTAATTCCGTCATCGCGTTTTCAAATCACTTTTTTTCTGATCAGCTTCTAACCTGCAACGCACCAATTCTGCTTTACTTTGTTCCAACTTCATGTGTTCGATTTGCAACTGCATCTCTATATTACTTATTGGAGACGACTCTAAAATCGATTCATCAAAATCACCCGAATGCACATAGTGTGACGCGATTTTTCTCTGTATTAGAGCCTTTGATGTAGTCTTCAAAGTACCTTTAAGTTGCAATCTACTAGCTATCCCAGACACATCTGATTTTTTTCGCCTTCGCTAACAACTCACATCACATTTTTTCGCCTTCCCTAACAACTCCTTGTCTGGCGAAGCCAGAAACTCATCAATATTCATTGTTGCCGAATACCACTCAGAAGCCAATCAAACAAAAGAATCAAGTATTCCCCTTTTCCAAAACACCGATTCACATTTTAACAAGTAGTTAAACTCAAATGATCCAATCCGGACGCAGCCCCCATATTTATGTTACGGATTCAAGCAACAATAAATATATGAGTGAGGCAGGGGTTTTTATAACAAATAACACGTTTATTAAACACTGAATACAAACTCCCCAAATGTAAACAAATCACTAACGTAACCGGAATTCAGCTGCTGTGCGGCAGCTTAAACAGTTCTTAAAGCGATGTTGCAAAAACAGTTCTTCAAAGTAATATTGCAAAAGTTCAAAATGCTTACAGTCCATTTAAGGGAGAGACTTTTTAAGATGATTTAAATTCTCTTTCACGTCGTCTTGTTGCAGTTCCCAGTCGAACTACTTTTCCCACGAAGAATTTTACGAAGGTGAAATGAAACGGCTTAAAGGCCCTGACCTTTCCTTTACAACACTGTACTCAATGCTTTCTGCTATTCACAGGGATTAACACGAGTACAGTCAACGAATTCCTTCCGAATGAGGATCAAACAAGGTCGAACCTGTTTCACCGTCGAAATCGATTTTCCTTGATCTTTTAACTCCCGAACTCCAATCTTCACTCTCCACTGATTTTCAACTAGCAGTATTATACAGAAACTGCTGACAATGACCTTTTAAACTTTAGGCATTAGATAAAACTTCATCTGTCAACTAAACTGCGTCATAACATTAAATCACGCAGTGGCATGAAGTCAACATGGCAAATCTAGCCACGAACTGCCCCTCCTCACAGGGAGGGGTCCTCCTTTTATACCCTGTAAAAAAAGTCTGTCACATGACCTCTTCTGGCGGGAAAATGACGTCACTCCACAATCACAAGACCAATACCCCAAGTCCAGTATAGCTTCAACACCTGTCATGTGAAAAGGGTACACTGTCACGAGTCACAGCTACGTAACATAATTCATCTTTAGTTTGTTTTCCTATTCAGCTGTAAATCTTCAGAATTGGCTCCGACTCCTGATCTTCTGGCTTAGATAGTATGTAAAGGAATGAGATTATACCAGACAGTATCGGCCGACACTGATTAAGCTCTCCTGACTAGATACATTTTATGCACTTTGCCACAGCCTCTTGTTTGAAAAAGTTATCCTTCCTCAGACCGGCAGGAGAGTGGCGTTATTTGGATGTACATTTCTCAGGAAGCGATAGAGGCAAAATCTATTCAGGAGAGAGTTTTCAAAGAATTAAGGTTCATTTCTTATTTCTTATGATGCAACTTGAGATTTGTCTGCTTATAGGATGTTACAAAGCTAGGAGCTGCAGGAACCTATTTAAAAAAACAAAAGCAACTGAACAGAGAAAGAGAGAGAAAGAAAAAAACACAGCGCGCAAAGAATAGAATCAAGCCAACAGCATCAGTTTTCAGACTGAGTGACACATACGTTCCCGGAGCAGCAGGAGTAGGCCCAAAGCTTCGGTCAACAGTTTTCACACCAGCAGTTATGTTATTTATTCAATGACATTAACGGGGCCGAGAAGTTCACTAGACTTCGGGATGGAATAAATTATCACAACTAGGTGAGTGTGAAGTTATCGTAAGGTGCAAAGTACACCAGAGGAGGAAATAATATCATTCAGGTCATCTTGCCTCTAGCTCAGTCGCTGTCCTTTGTTCGACTTGTTGATGTTTATCTGGAAGAACAGCCCGGTGGTAAAAGAGAATGCGGAAGAGAGACGGTGGAAGATAAACAATATGTGACAACAGGGTCTCTGAAAATGGGTTATTAAAATAATGTAAAACACATTCATTTCTAACGTATCGCGGTAGAGGCCTCCGAATGGGTCGGAACACAGAAATAATAACAAGGTGCGGCAGGAGATTGCAATACGGAAAGAAAAGCAGAGAGACACGGGCAGCGAGAAAGGTGTGAAATAAATCAACAAAGAGCGGTAAGTAAGGGAAACGATGTGATATCAGCAAGGAGTCAACAGATAAAAAAAAAAAATGAAAGAAAAGAATGAGCAAAGTCCACAGCAGAGCAGCGCAACACCACGTTCAGCCGAGAGCAGAGTGGCGCAGCGGGACGGGGCTGGGCCCATGGTCACCCGTTCGGTTGCTGGATTGACGATTGTTCCTAAGGAGAGCTCTGGAGGTGTCAGACGTTAAATTAAATTAACAGACCCTATCAGGACAGTAGGAAACTGTCCTGACGTGTGTAAACTTAGAGAGTATCGGATGAAGAACTTCATGCGGATGGTGTTTGGAAACTGGAACCCATGCTGAGTGGCTGGTGGAGGCAGGTACACTCACAATATTAGAGAATTGTCTGGACCAGCTCTGGAACCCTCAATACACTGGAAGCAATAGCTGGTAAGCGAGCTCTTTTCTGGTGTGATCGGTAGTTGATTGTCAACACGGACACTGTGGGCCGAAAGGCCTGTGTCAGGGTTGCTTGAGACTCTGATTCTATATTATATTTGTAAATCACAATAAAATGTTGAACTTATTGTCGTAATGAGGGGGCCGGGGAATGAGGAGAGAGATCCCACAGGGTATAATTACAAAGAGTGGGTGGTGAGTAGACTGACACACTCAGTGTGAACACATTATCCGACATGTTTTGATGTGTCCTGGTTTGTTGTGGGAATCTGGATCAGAGTGAGAGCAGGGACCTGTACTGATCGGTTCACCGGGGAAAATGTGAGGGACAGCAAATCCATCCGTGATCCACCGGCCAGCCTAGGGTGAATAGTGATTTTACACCCACTCATCTACTTAAATAATTTCTGGAGTTCGTACGCGAGTTGGCAGGGTTAGACCACCCGGACGCTAGAAGTCTGCACGGATCGGATTTTGTGAGTGGTTTTCATCTGATCGTTTCCATGGAAGAAGATCAAAAGACTACTAACTACGATCGTCGGAAATCGAACCTGCGTCAGTTACCTGGAAGACAACTATGTTCGGCATTATATCACTATCGTTCGATCATTCTGCAAAGGACTCGGGTCCTGAACCGTCTCCAGTGGTGTATGACAGTGGCTGGGACGGCTTTCAAACTCTGGTGACTCTGAAGCCTCACTCTGCAGCAGTTCCTGATATTTCCAGTTGTGGTCGCCTTTCTCCGACAGCCCGGAGATACACAACAACCAGTGTTTCACTGAAATGTTTGGTTGAAGTGGATTCGATAAGCTACAAATCATTTCCCGCCTGAACCATAACAAAATTTGATATATATACTGTGATATACACACTGTGATTAAAAATGATCTTTCCAACAACACGGAATTGGGCTCGAATGAGAACGCTTCGTTTCACGAAGCCTTGAACACAAAAAGTGAATATATCCCTGGAGAAAAAGCGATAATAGCGAGATAGTGAGAAAACTGAGACAGTGCTGTGGGAAGGATACGAGTGAAAGGCTCCTATATGTCAATAAACATCAGGACAAATCTATTTACCCTCTTGTACTCTTTAATATGCATGCCAAGAGATGTCCCTTGCGGTTCCTCGTTAGTATAGTGGTTAGTATCCCCGCCTGTCACGCGGGAGACCGGGGTTCAATTCCCCGACGCGGAGATGCAAAACTTTTGCGGCATTCTTCAAGAAGAATATTGACTTAAAACGACAAATAAAAGAAGCGGACAAAGAACTTGTGTTTACGCAATCAATTCATTGGGCATTGGGAAGGTTGAATAACACGGGCTGCTGTGAGCCCGGAACGGTAGAGTCTTCTGAGAAGAAAGGGGCGTT
This sequence comes from Hemitrygon akajei, assembly GCF_048418815.1. Taxonomy (NCBI): domain Eukaryota; kingdom Metazoa; phylum Chordata; class Chondrichthyes; order Myliobatiformes; family Dasyatidae; genus Hemitrygon; species Hemitrygon akajei. The sequence continues at coordinate 29,345,272 of NC_133151.1, read as the reverse complement.
CACTCTCTTTCCTCATATGTCCCCTGAGAATCTATATCTCATCACTGTTCGTTGTTAACCTCAGTGATAGATCCCGTCACTCCGAGCACATGAAACCGGAGCTTTGTTGTCAGCTATTAACTCTTGCAAAGACCCACCGAGGAGTAAGTTAACTGACCAATATCAGTCCTGTTCAAGGATGCCGGTCAGAAACGTCGACTGTTTACTCTTTTACATCGATGTTTCCTGGTCTGCTAAGTTCCTTTAGCATTTTTTGGGTGTTGCTCGGATTTCCAGCATCTGCACATTTCCCTTGCCTGTAACCAACATTAACTGTCACCCTGGAACTCTTCGTGTGCATCCTCATCTTGTTTTGGTGCTCAAAATGGCTCCAGTCCCATGCTGTGCACAGGGACACTAAACTCTCAAAGAACATTCTTGTCTGGGTTGTCTGACACTCTCTGTAAACTTTCCTTGCCAAATTCTACATTCACTTGACTTGATGTAAATTCCACACTCCCAGCATCCATTTTGTCTTGCAAAGGAGAACATGGATTGTGGCTGCTGTTGAATTGCATAGAAAATTCGGCTCTCCACAGTGACCCTGATATCATCTATCTGAAGAGGAGGACTGCTGAACGATAGGAAGCAGCTGTTCTTTGGGTCATCACTCCACAGAGTGCTCCCAGTAAGAAATTTAAACAAGTTTCAACACCAGCAGGAGTATAAACCCCCTTGTCCACTGTACACTGGAGTGCAACAAACATCCCTGCAGGGACTGAGGCTAATCAAGTAATGGCCGCGCCGCTAGGTTCGGCTGCTTGTCGGCGTCTATTGCCGTTCCTGTTTCCGTCAACATTCCTGGAAATTCCCCCACACCACACACCATACCGATTAAATTTATAATGCTCGCACTGCCCCCAATCACGTGATTTACCGACACGTTACGCAACGCGCAGACGTCACATCGTCAGCGCCTATGCTTCCCTGGAAACAGTCCAGGGCGGGGGCGGGGCGAAATGTCCGAGATGTTGGAGTCGGTCACTATTTGTTGGGGTTTCGGCTCCACTGTGGGAATCGGCCTCTCCTCTTCCTGCCCACGGAACAGTGAGTGTCTGTCAGCGCCTCACTGCACCGGCTCTCTGCCTCAGGCACAATATTTAAACCATATTTGCACAGTTATATGGATAGGAAAGGTTGAGAGGGACACGGGCCTAATGCAGGCGGATGGGACGAGTTCAGGTCGACAACTTGGTCAGCGTGGATGAGTTTTACCGAAGGGACGGTTTCAGTTCTGTATAAATCACTGACTCTATTTTTTGAATTAATTCCGGATTCCAGCTGTTCTCTGTGTGAAATAAGTACCCTTCAGATCCCCTTTAAATCTGTCTTTAAACAGTTTTGTACTAATCTAATGAGAGGCAAATCTTTGGCTGATAACGCAAGTAGAACACAGAACCCTGTCTACCTGTGATGCCACATACAGGGAACTGTGTAACAATATTAGAGACACATGCACAGGTACTTTAGTGAGCAAGGCCCGGAGGGATATGACATTAATGCAGGGAAGTGGGATTAGTATAGCTGTGCGTGATGAGGAGCATAAATGTGATGGGCCAGAGGGTTTGTTTCTGTCCTGTACAACCCTAACCACAGCATTCCTCCACTGCAGTGGGTTTCTTACCTTCATTCTCAGCTATGAGCCTGTTCCAGTGAACCCCCTATCCTCTGAGAAGATATCTGTACCCTCCCACTGTGACGAAGCTGTTGGCCATCTCTCCTAATATTAACCAGAGGACTTCACCAATTTCCCATATAAAGCACTGTTACTAGTGCACAGGGAATGGGAGCATTTTGGTCACCTTTTGAGGGGTTTGGTTGACTGTGTGACCATTAATACTTCTGTTCAGTAACAGAAGTATTGTCCCTCGTCCTGGGTTCTGAGTGTTTTATGTAAGTCCATCCTGAAGTTCTGTGTTCCAGGTTCCCACTGAACTTTCACAGTCGGTGGTATCTGCATGTCTGCACTGACCATCGAGAATCTGTCTCCACTAACTCAGCCCTGGGTTTGTCTTCTACCCTACCTTGCTGATTCAAATGCTCATCCAGATGGTCCTTAAATCATTGGGTATATTGAATGATGAGTTTCTTGATTGTGGGGGCGGGGTAAGAGTGTTCGAGAGGGTTATGAGTCCTGTCATGATCTCCTTTCCTGGCAGAATGGGGCAGCAGATGTGATGGGCCAAATGGCCTAATTCTGCTCCTGTGTCTTATGGTCCGATGGTCTCGGAGCAGCTGCAGGACATTTCAAAGGGAAGGTGGAACAGCCGGACATTGTGGTGGACGGTGCATGTTGGTAATAGCAACGTAGGGAGGAGGAGGGATGTGGTCCTGCGCAGTGAATTTAGAGAAATAAGACAGAAACTAAAAAAGTAGTAAGCTCTATATTGCTTCCAGTGACATTTCTAAGTGCAGGGAGATACCGAAAGATACCACTGATGAATGTGTGGCTGAGGAGCTGGTGCAGGTGACAAAGATTCAGTTTCATGGATCAATGGGGATAACTTCTATGGATGGGGAGGCAGAAACTGTTCACTCCCCATGGTCTTAATGGGAAGGAACAGTTTTCTTCCTCCTAAAACTGCAGGGAATAGTTTTATGTGAGATAATAATTATGTAATTAGGTGAGAGAGACAGAGACAGTTTCCCTTGATGTGGCTGTAAAACTAAAAGGAATAGTTTTAATGTGGGAGGTGGGTGATTTAAATGGAGTTTGAAGGGTAAGTATTTCGCACAGAGAATAGCTAATATTCCAAATGAGCTGTCAGAGGAGGTGTTGGAGGCAGAAACACACAAAGTCTCTGGTCATGTACACTTCTCATGAACCTGTCATTACTGTGTTCATCCTGCCCTGGTTGATCTTCCAGGTGCTGAATCCATTGTTGCTTTCCATCTGTATTAATGATCTCGATGAGAACCCGGTAAACTGGATCAGCAAGTTTGCAGATGACACCAATATTAGGGGTATGACGGACAGCAAAGGCGGCTAGCAAATCTTGATGTAGGATGTGGAGCAGCTGGCAAAATGAAAGAGATTAAAATCTGGAACACACTACCTGAGGGGGTGGTGTAGGCTGGTATTTAATGACCATCTGTATGAGCATTTGAATCACCAGGGCAGTGTAGGAGACACCCAGATTAGGATGCAGTGGACAGTGAGGAATGCTAACAAATATTGACATGGGTTGTGGACAAGCTGGAAAAGCAGCAGATGGAACTTAATGCACACAAGTATGAGGTGTTTTTGAACATAGGCTTAACGTGAGAAATGTGTGGTTTAAAGAGGATCTGAGGAAAACTGTCCTTTTTCCCCAGGAGGTTACAATCTGGAACACACAACCTGAGGGGGTGGTGCAATGGTGGAGGACGGAGGGTTTTAGCTGCATGGATCATTGAGTTTTTTTCAGGAGAGGAGATGGGAAGTGTGAAAGGTCAGTAGTGGCATTAACGGATGTGGATTACCACAGAAAGTTACTCCAAATATACAAATTACAGTGTCTCCGTAGCACTACAAGTGCAAAAGATAAACAAATATTAGAAGTAAGAGAAATAATAAAAAAGTTACTGCAAACAGTCTGACATGAGGGGTGTCATCACTTCCCCGGCTATAGGTTGACTCATTACAGAGCCGGGGGTCATGATGACTTCATACAGCGCTTCTTGGAGCAGCGCAGTGGTGTTAGTCTGTTAGTGAAGGTGCTCCTCTGTTCAGCCAAGGAGGCATGCAGAGGGTGAGAAACATTGTCCAGAATTGTCAGGATTTTCCGTAGGGTCCTTTGTTCCTGCATGGCCTCCAGTGTGTCTAGTTTGACTCCAATAATAGAGTCAGCGTTTCTAATCAGTTTATTCTCAGATGGCATCACCCGTGTTGATGTCATTGGCCCAGTACATCACTGCATAGTTAGGCCAAGTTTATGAGCACAGAGGCATTGAGGGTCTGAAGTGTGTTTGGGATTAAACTGTAGGGCACCCAATAACCGGTAGGAGCGAGGAACAAATATTTTGGCATGTTATGGACTGATGTAAAATCAACAGAGTATCTACAGTGAATAATCTCCCTAGAGTGACTGGGACTCTCTTACCACCTGAGACTTGTATGGGGCATTATTTGTTAAGTGTTTTCAGCAAGGTTTCCTGAAACAGTATGTCGATGATCCACCAGGGAGGGAGACTTTCTTGACTTCGCCTTGGGAAATATGGGACTCACCAGATTATTGCAGGAACAACCAGTGTTCAAAGAGGAATTACACAGGTCCTTCAGGGGAAATAACCTGAAGAGCTGTGGGGACAGCGTGGGGAATGGGACTGCGGAAGTGTAGCAGGAGCTGGTATAAACTTGATGGGTCAAATAGACCAGATCATCCCAGAATGATCCTGTGACATGTAATAGTCTGGAAAAATTATTCTCGTCTCCAGTGAATCTTCTAAGCTCCTGGTTGGACAAGATCAATTGTGTAATAAGGACACACTTCTGTAAAAATACTGACACCATATTCCAAGCACACTGAGCTGCCAGAGCACAGCACCGGCCAGTAAGGACACAGACCAGTGCAACACCCGACTCTCTACTACAAAATTCAAAGATGAAAGAAAATGTATTATCAAAATACATTTCTTTCATCATACGCAACCCCAGGATTTATTTTCTTGTGGGCATACTGCTGGTCTGTTAGAGCTGTTGGGCAAGGTATAATCTAATTTGGCAGGGGCATGAGAACTGGCCTGAAAGGACTCAGGATAGTACATATGGTAAAGAAAGAAAAGATAGCATGCATTCACACTGTCAGGAAGAGCGAGCAGATGATAGGACATAACTGCAGCCAGCAGAGGGATGCAGAATCAATAAGGGTAGCAAATCGAATACTTGAAGTGTTATACATCAATGCACAGAGTATAAAAAATAAGGTGGATAATCTTATTGTCCTATTACGGATTGTCATGCACAATGTGATTATCACAGGATCACGGCTGAAAAATATTTATAGTTGGGAGCTAAATGCCCAAGTTAGACATATCTGAGGGACATAGAGGTAGGCAATGGGGATGGCATGGCTCTGCTGGTAAAGAGTGGTATCAATTCAGTAGTAAGATGTGCCATAGGACCAGAAGATTTTGAATCATTGTGAGTAGAGTTAAAAAAAAACTGCAAAAGGACGTTGATGCAGTTATAAACAGGCCATCAACAGTTGTTTGGATGTGGACCACAGATTACAACAGGAAATAGAAAAGGAATGTCAAAAGGGCAAAGTTATTGGAGATTACATGGGAGATTTAAACATCCAGGTCAATTGGGAGAATCAGGGTGGAAATCGATCTCAAGACAGTGAGTTTGGTGAATGCCTAAGAGATGTCTTTTTAGAGTTTGTGATTGAGCCTACTAGGGAATCAGCTATACTAAATTGTGTGTTATTTAATGTACAGGAGGCAATTAGGGAACTTAAGGTAAAAGAACCCTTAGGAGGCAGTGATCACAGTATCATTGAGTTCAACTTGAAATTGGATAGGGAGACAGTACAGTCTGACACAGCAGTGTTTCAGTGGAGTAAAGGTAGTAACAGTGATATGAGAGAGGAGCTGGCTAAAGTAAATTGGAAAGAGATGCTGGCAGAGATGGCAGCAGAGCAGCAATGGTGAGAGTTTCCGAGAAAAATGAGGGAGGTACAGGATAATTGTATTCCAGAAACAAATAAATACTCAAATGTCAAAATAGTACGACTGTGGCTGACAAGGAAGTCAAAGCTAATGTAAAACCAAAAGGGAGGGCGTAACACAAAGAAAGAAATAGTCAGAATACAGAGGATTGGGAAGCTTCTAACATCTTACAGAGAGCAACCCAAAGAGGATAAAGATTAAATATGCAAGCAAGCTAGCAAATATTATCATAGTGGATAGTTTAAGTTTTTTTCAATTATGTAAAACATAAAGGAGAGATGAGACTGGATATTGGACTGCTAGAAAATCAGGCCAGAAAATAATAACTGTGTGGGGGATGGGGGAGAATGAGATGGCAGTTGAACTAAATTAGTGTCTTGCATCAGTGGAAGTTACAAGCCCTGTGCCAGATGTTGAAGTGTGTGAGGGAAGAGAACTGAATGCAGTTATTACTATAAGGAAAAGGTGCTCAAAAAGGTCAAAGACCTGAAGGTATATAAGTCACCTGGACCAGATCAACTGCCTCCTAGGGTTCTGACAGAGGTAGCAGCAGAGATTGTGGTGCCATTAGTAATGGACTCTGGCATTGTGCTAGGGGACTGGAAAATTGCAAATGTCACTCCACTCTAAGAAAGGAAGGAGGCAGCAGAAAGGATATTATACAGCAGTTAGCCTGACCTCAGTGGTTGTGAAGACTTTGGAGTTAATTGTTAAGGAGGAGGTTATGCAGTACTGGAACAACAGGACAAGAAAGGACAAAGTCAGCATGGTTTCCTTAAGGGAAAATCTTGCCTGAGGAACCTGTTGGAATTCTTTGAAGTGATTACACGCAGGATAAATAAAGGGGATGCAGCAGATGTCACATATTTGGACTTTCAAAAGGCATTTAACAAGGTGCCACACATGAGGCTGCTTACCAAGCTAATAGCCCATGGTATGACAGGAAAGTTACTGGCGTGGTTAGAGCATTGGCTGATTGGCAGAAGGCAGCAAGTCAGCAAGTGGTAATAAAAGGTTCCTTTCTGGTTTTCTGCCAGTGAGTAGTGGTGTTCCGCAGGGGTCGGTGTTGGGACTACTTCTTTTTATGCTGTATATCAATGAGCTAAATGATGGAATAGATGGCTTTGTTACAAGTTTGCAGATGACAAGAAGGGCAGGTACTCTTCAGGAAACAGGAAGGCTGCAGAAGTACTTTGACTGATTAGGAGAATTGGCAAGACAATGGCAAATGAAACACTGTTGGAAAATGCATGGTCGTGCACTTCAGTAGTAGAAAAAAATGAACAGACTATTTTTCAAATAGGGAGAAAATCCAAAATTCTGAGATGCAAAGGAACTTGGGAGTCTTTGTGCAGACCAACCTAAAGATAACTTGTAGGTAGAGTCAGAAGTGAGGAAGGCAAAAGCCATGTTAGCATTCACATCAAGCGGTTAGAATACAAGAGCTGGGATGTGATGCTGAGAATTTATGAGGCATTGGTGAGGCCTCACCTTGAGTATTGTGAAGAGTTTAGGGCTCCTCATCTAGGAAAAGATGTGCTGGCGTTGGAAAGATTCCAGAAGAGGTTCACAAGGATGATTCTGGGAAAGAAACAGTAATCATACGAGGAACATTTGATAGCTCTGGGTCTGTACTCACTGGAATTTCGAAGGATGGGGGAGCGGGCGGGAATCTTATTTCGAATGTTGAAAGGCCTGGACTGAGTAGATGTGGAAAGGATGTTTCCTATGTTGGGGGAGTCTAGGGGTGAAAGACACAACCTCAGGATAGAGGGGTGTCTATTTAAAACAGAAATGCGGAGAAATTTTTTAGCCAGAGTGTGCTGAATTAGTTCAATTTATCACCATAGTCAGCTGTGGAGGCCATGTCTTGGGTGTACTTAAGGCAGAGCTTGATAGGCTCAGGATTGAACATGGCATCATAGGTTACTAGAAGAAGGTTGAGGAGTGGGGCTGCATAGAGAAAAAAGGGTCAGCCAAGATTGAATGGCAGAGCGGACTCGACGGGCCAAATAGTCTAATTCTGCTGCGATGTCGTACAGTCTTACTCAGTAAATCCAAGAACCACAACAGAAAGACCACACCCAACAGGGTGGCCAAATAGCCAATGTGCAAACAACAATAATTTGTGTAAATATAAGAGAGAAAATAATAATAACCGTCATAATTAAATACATATAGAACCTGAGATGCAGAATCATTGAAAGTGAAGTGTTAGACTGTGGTAAACTGTTCAGTGGTGAATTAAGTGAAGTTAAATGGTGTTATCTCCACTGATTCTGATTTAAGGTGACACCTGTGAATCACTTTTTCTGGCCTGTAACTTCCCTTTCGACTTGGAGGCAATTTGATGTGGCTGAGCCGAGTTGAAGTAGTGGGCCTGTCACTGAGGGTGAGGAAGACCCAAAGTACGGTTGATTTAAACTCCGGGCTGAAATGCAAAAATTCAGGTACAGGTCAAATCGAGGTGGCGGGGACCAGGACCCGGATCGTATCAAAGCGACTGAAACCAATGTTCGAATGACGATTTAGACGCGGGGCCAGATTGAAAAGGTCAGGTTGTTCTGCCCGAGGCCAGGGACAAGCTGGTTCAGCTCGCTGCTCCACTCTGCACTGAACTAAGCATCTGTGCACAGACTCTCTTTGAGCATTTCAGTTCAAAACGCTACAGAATTTGCTTGTGTTTATTGTTTGCAGGATTTGTCCGTCTTTGTGCATATTGGGTGTTTGATGTTCTTATTTTATTAGTAGGTCCTTTTGGCTTTCTTTGATTTATGGCAGCCTGTTTGAAACAAACGTCAAAGCTGTAGAATGTATACGTATTGATAATAAGTTTACTTTGAACTTTGATTCAAAAACCTGATGCTTGAGGGATAAAATAAGGACAAAAATTTAACAAATCTCAAAACTGATGCTCATTTAATTACAGGCCAGAATGCAGAAGAGTGGAAAATAACAAATATTCTTCCCCTTTTTAAGAAATGCAATATGGACAAGACAGGAAACTATACCCTGGTGACTCTTACGTTAGTGGGAGGGATATTATTGGAAAAGATATTTAATGATAGGATCAGCTGGCATCTGAAAAAAGCATAAACAATTTCAGAGTAGCCAATATCACTTTGCATGGGCAACGTCAAGTCTTGAAAACTTGGCCGAACGTTTTCAGTGACAAATTCAATTGATGAGAGCTGGGTAGTATGATTTGGACACAAGGACTTTGGTAAAGCTTTCAACCAGAGTCCCCATGGTAGGCCGATCCAGAGCATGGAAGCACGTGGCTCAAAATAAATTTGGTAAAATGTGTTCAAAATGTAGCTTGGTCAGAAAATAAAGAAGGTAATGGTTGAGGGGTGCGATTCTGACAGAAGACCTGTGAGCAGTGGGGCCTCACAAGGAATTCTGCTCTTTGTGAAATGATTTGGATGAAAATGAAGTAGGGCTGATTTGTAGGTCTGCAGAGACACAGAAACTGGTGCAGTTATGGATCGTGAGGAAATTTGCCAAAAAATTCAGCAGAACATAGACCAGCTGGAAATGCGGACAGAGAAATGGGAGATAAGTCAGTGTACTCTGGGAACTCAAGTTCTTTGGAATTCCTCTTCCTATGGGAGGATCTGCAATTACAGTTATGTCAGTGACATGCTCCACCTCAGGATGTGGGAGATCAAGGAGTCACTCAGTGTCCCCAATAACTTCACAAGAGGGAAGTGCACTGAGGTGCAGCTCCTGACTGACCGTGTGAAGGAAATGAAGCTGGAGATGGGCAGACCTAGAGCTTCCAGGATGCTGAGACTGGAGATTCAGTGAGTTGGTCACACCTGAGGTCAGACTGCAGATTAATGAGTGACCACGACTGGAACAGGGAAACTGTACCCTGGTGACTCTTACATTAGTGGTAGGAATATGACTGGAGTGGTAGGGATATATAGGATCAGCTCAGACTTTATAAGGCATTGGTCCGATCACACTTGGAGTATTGTGAACAGTTTTGGACCCCTTATCTAGAAAGCTACAAGCTCGCATAGGAGAGGGTCTAGAGGAGGTTCACAGAAATGATCCTGGCAATAAAAGGGTTAATGAACAAGGATTGTTTGATGGTTTTGGGCCTGTACACTCCGGACTTTAGAAGAATTAGGGAATCTCATTGAAACCGATCAAATATCGAAAGGCCTAGAATGGAGTGTGGAGGGTGTTTCCGGCAGTGGGGCAGTCTAGGACCACAGGGCACAGCCTCAGAATTCGAGCACATACCGTTATAATAAAGATAAGGAGCAATTTCCTTTGTAAAGGGTAGTGAATCTGTCCTGCCTATGTCAGAATGTTGTTCATTGACTAGAGCTCAGCGATTAACACCATCATTCCCACAGTCCTGATCAATAAGCTACGGAAACTGGTCCCTCTGCAATTGGATCCTCGACTTCCTAACCGGGAGACCACAATCTGTGCGGATTGGTGATAATCCACATAGACTTTGTGGATTAATGCAGATGGGCTAACCCCTATTGACATCAACAGATCAAGGGTTGGAAGGGTAAACAGCTTTAAGTTCCTCAGCAGCAACATAGCCGAGGATCTCACGTGGTCTGTACGTACCTGCTGAGTGGTGAAAAAGGCACCACAGACGACTAAGAAAGTTTGCCATGGGCCCCCAAATCCTAAGAACTTTCTGCAGGGGCACAACTGGGAGCATCCCGACTGGCTGCATCACGGCCTGGTATGGGAACTGTACCTCCCTTAATCACAGGACTCTGCTGAGTGTGATGTGGGCAGCCCAGTGCATCTGTAGTTGTGGGCTTCCCATGATTCAGGACATTTACAAAGACCAGTGTGAGAAGAGGGCCCAAGGGATCATTGTGGACCCAAGTCACACCAAGCACAATCTATTCCAACAGCAACCATCCAGGAAACGGTACCGCGGCATAAAAGACAGAACAAAAAGGCTTCTGGACAGCTCCTTCCACCTGGTCATCATATTGATTAACTCACACTCATTTGAGGGTACCTGTCTGTTACATTGGCCGTTCTTATTTTTTTAATCAATTATTATATATTACTATGATTGCACATTACATATTTAGATGGAGACATAACGTAGATTTTTACTCCTCATGTACGTGAAAGATGCAAGAAATAAAGTCAATTCAAATTCAAGTATCTCCTCTTCGCTGACGATCAACTCTGGCCCTGGTGCACCTCAAGGATGTGTGCTTAGCCAACTGCTCTACTTCCTCTATATCCAAGACTATGTGCCTAAATATAGCTCAAATGCAATCTATAAATATGCCTCATACAACCATTGTCGGTACAATATCAGATGGAGATTATTGGACATACAGGAGCGAGATATACCAGCTAGTTGAGTGGTGTCGCAGCAACAACCTTGTGTTTTATGTCAGTAAGACAAAACAGCTGATTGAAGGAAGGGTAAGACGAGAGAACACGAACCAATTCTCATAGAGGGATCAGAAGTAGACCGTGATCAATGTCAAGTTCCTGTGTGATTATATCTCTGAGGATCTATTGATGCGGTGTTACGTACCCGTGACTCGTGACAGTGGTACCCTTGTCACGTGACTGGGGTTGAAGCTATACTGGACTTGAGGTAATGGTCTTGTGATGGTGGAGTGACGTCATTTTCCCCGCCAGTAGAGGTCATGTGACAGTTTTTTTTTTACAGGTTATAAAAGGAAGACCCACCCTGTGGGGAGGGGCAGTTCGTGGCTGGATTTGCCATGTTGACTTCATGCCACTGCGTGATTTAATGTGATGACGCAGTTTAGTTAAAAGATGAAGTTTTATCTAATGCCTGAAGTTTAAAAGGTCATTGCTAGCAGTTTCTTTACAATACTGCTAGTGGAGAGTGAATATCGGAGTTCGGAAGTTAAAGATCGAGGAGAATCGATTTTCGACGGTGGATTGGGTTCGACCTTGTGTGATCCTCATTCGGAAGGAGTTCGTTAACTGTTCTCGTGTTAATCTCTGCGGGATAGCAGGAGATTGAGGACAGTGTGTGGAAGGAAAGGTCAGTGCCTTTAAACCGTTACGTTTCATAAAATTCGTCGTGGGAAGAGATCGACGCCGGGGATCGAAGGGAAACGACGTGGAAGAGAATTTAAATCGCCTTAAAAAGTCTCTCCTTTTAAATGGACTGAGCATTTTGAACTTTTCGCAATATCGCTTTAAACAACCGATTTTGCAACATCGTTTTAAGAACTGTTTGAGCTGCATCGCTTTAAGGACTGTTTAAGCTGCCGCACAGCAGCTGTTTTCCGGTTACGTTAGTGTTTGTTTACTTTTGGGGGGTTTGTTTTCAGTGTTTAATAAACGTGTTATTTGTTATAAAAACCCTTGCCTAACTCACATATATTTATTGTTGCCTGAATACGTAACAGCAGCTACAGTATAAAGAAGGCAAGACAGCGGATTTATTTCATCAGGAGTTTGAAGATACTTGGGTTTGTCACTTTGAAACACCCAAAAACTGCTGTAGATGTATTCTATATATTATTTATGTTTTTGCATTATATTTAGTTTACTTATATACATATCCATATACACATACATACTGTAATTTATTTATTCTTTCTATATTATCATGTACTGAACTTCTGCTGCTAAATTAACAGATTTCCTGACACCTGCCGGTGGTAATAAACCAGATTCTGGTTCTGACTCTGAATTCATCCCCACAGACGGATGTGGCCAATTCACTGCGTATATTTAATGTGGAGGTTCTTGATTGTCGTGAGGAAAAGAGTGTTTGAGAGGGTTAAGGGATCTGTCATGATCTCTTATTCCTGGCAGAATGTTGCAGCAGACGGGATGGACCAAATGGCCTAATTCTGCTCCTGTGTCTTATGGTGAGATGGTCTCGGAGCAGCTGCAGGACATTTCAAAGGGAAAGTTGAGCAGGCAGACATCGTGGTGGATGGTGCATGTTGGTTTTAGCAATGTAGGGAGGAGGAGGGATGTGGTCCTGTGCAGTGAATTTACAGAAATAAGACAGAAACTAAAAAGTAGAAAGCTCTATATGACTCCCATTGACACTTGTTACTGCAAGGAGATATAGAGTGATACCACAGATGAATGTGTGGCTGAGGAGCTGGTGCAGGAGACAGAGTGCCAGTTTCAGGGATCATTGGGACATCTTCTAGGGATGGGTAGGCTGAAACTGTTCACTCCCTTGGGGTCTTTTAGGGAAGGAACAGTGTTCTCCGCAAAATCGAGGGGAGTCGCAATTTTGGTTAATAAAACGTTACCAATTAAAATACAAAATGTAGTAATTGACTATGTGGGGAGATATGTGATTATACATTGTCAAATCTTTTCGGAATTATGGACTATTATGAACATTTATACACCAAATGAAAATGATGCAAAATTCATACTAGAGATTTTTTTTAACTTGGCTGATGCACATGATAAAATATTAATAGGTGGAGATTTTAATTTTTGTTTAGACCCAGTTCTAGATAGGTCAACTAAAACTGTTACAAAATCAAAAGCAGTAAAGTTAACTCTATCATTAATGAAAGATTTAAATCTGATTGATATATGGAGAAAAATTAAACTTAGAGAAAGAGATTATTCATTTTATTCAAATAGACATAAAACCTATTCAAGGATTGATTTTTTTCCTATTATCAAAGAATATCCAAGATAGAGTGAAAAGTGTGGAATATAAAGCAAGAATACTCTCAGATCATTCGCCCTTGATAATGACAATGACAATGATGGATAAGGAGGAATCGATTTATAGATGGAAATTTAATTGAGTTTTATTAAAACGTTAAGACTTTTGTGATTTTATGAAAAAGCAGATCCAATTTTTTTTTGGGATACAAATTCGCAATCAGTTGAGGATAAATTTGAATTATGGGAAGCGATGAAAGCATATTTGAGGGGTCAGATAATAAGTGATATATCAAAAATTAAGAAGGAATATATGGTAGAAATAGACCAATTAGAAAAAAAGATTACAAAATTAGAAAAAGAATCACAAAGATATACGACAGAAGAAAAACGAAGACAACTTGTTAATAAACAATTACAATATAATGCATTCCAGACATATGGAACAGAAAAAGTAATTATGAGAACTAAACAGAGGTATAATGAATTAGGTGAAATATCACATAAGATTCTTGCTTGGCAATTAAAAGCAGAACAGGCTTCTAAAACAATAAATGCAATTAGAACAAGTACAAATAAGATTACTTATAAACCTTTAGAAGTTAATGAAACTTTTAAAAAAATTTACACCGAATTATATCAATCAGAATCACAAAATAAGATTGCTGAGATCGATAAATTTTTATCACAAACAACCCTTCCAAAATTAAATTTGGAAGAACAGAAAGGATTAGATATGCCCTGAAGATGATTTAGGATCACTTCAAAGTGATAAATCCTCAGGAGAAGACGGTTTTCCGCGTACATTTTATAAAAACATTAAAGATTTATTAATCCCTTCCTTCGTGGAATTAATATATCAAGTGGAAAGAATACATAAATTCTCACAATCTTTTTCGACAGCTATTATAACAGTATTGCCAAAAAAAGATAGAGATCCTTTAAAACCACCATCATATAGGCCTATCTCTTTGTTGAATACAGATTATAAAATAATAGCAATAGAATATCTAAATATCTACCAATATTAATACATATGGATCTAACAGGCTTTATTAAAAAAAGACAATCAACGGATAATATAACTGGGTTACTTAGTATAATTCATTTGGCACAAAAAAGAGAGGAAATGAGTGTGGCAGTTGCTTTGGATGCAGAAAAAGCATTTGATAGATTGGAATGGGATTTTTTATTTAAGGTATTGGAAAAACATGAGTTAGGAAAATCTTTTATAAAATGGATTAAAAACTTTAATTTTAATCCTCAAGCTAAAGTAGTTACAAATGGTCAAATTTCAACATCATTCCGTTTAACAAGGTCAACTAGACAAGGTTGTCCATTATCACCTGCCCTATTTGAACTGGCGATAGAACCATTAGCTAAAACAATTAGAACAGGTACAGATATTGTGGGCTTTAGAGTTAACCAAGAAGAATATACGATTAATTTATTTGCTGATGATGTTCTACTTTATTTAACAAACCCATTGCAATCGCTGCAACAATTATCTTTTAGATTGGAAGAATATGGGAAAATATCAGGGTATAAGGTCAATTGGGATAAAAGTGAAAATGTACCCCTTACCAAAGGAGATTATAGTCAATGTCGATTAGTAACTCAATTTCGATGGCCAATAAATGGGATAAAATATTTAGGTATAAAAGTCGATAATGATATAAAGAATTTATATAAACAAAATTATTTGCTATTATTGAAAAAAAATAAGCAGATCATGATAAATGGATGATGTTACCAATAACATTAATAGGTAGAGTTAATGCTGTAAAAACGAATATATTTCCTAGATTGCAATATTTAAGTCAATCATTACCAATACAATTGCCTCAGAGGTTTTTTCAAGAATTGAACAAATATGTGAGGAAGTTTCTTTGGAAAGGAAAGAAGTCAAGAATATCAGTGGAAAAATTGACATGTAAATTTGATTTAGGAGTGTTACAACTTCCAAATTTTAAGAAATACTATAAAGCAAATCAACTTAGATTTATTGCATTTTTTAAATGAAGAAAAACAGGCATGGATTAGAATAGAACCAGATAAGATAGGAGAAAATGTACCAGAAGATTTTATATGTAAATGGGAATCCAAATGGATACAGGGAAAGAAAGAATCTCTTATATTAAGACATTTGATTGATTTATGGAATAAGGTAAATATGAATGATGAGATAAATAAATCTTTATTAGCAAAAAGAACCTTAATTCAAAATAGGCTTATTCCTTTTACAATGGATAATAAACATTTACATAATTGGTTTCAAAAGGGGATTAAATATACAGGTGTCTGTTTTGAAGGAGGTATATTGATGTCATTTGATCAATTAAAATATAAATATAAAATATCAAATAACACCCTTTTTTGTTATTTTCAATTAAAGGCCTGTTTAAGAGATAAACTGGGTCAAACCATGTTAATGCTAAAGCCTAATGAAATAGAAACTTTAATTCAAAATGGAAAAATTTTAAAATTTACATCTTATATATATAATTTGATACAAAACAGACAATTAAACCAGGAATTAATAAATCAAGACAAAAATGGGAATCTGATTTGAATATTAAAATTGATGAAAGAAATTGGTCAAGATTATGTATTGATAGTATGAAAAATACAATAAATGTCCCACAGATTAGTACAATATAATGTTTTACATCAATTATATATAACACCACAGAAAATAAATAAATTAAATTCAAATTTATCTGACCAATGTTTTCGATGTAATCAAGAAATTGGTACTTCTTTAATTCTACTTGGTCTTGTTTTAAAATTCAACCATTTTGGATAAATTTAAGACTTTTACTGGAACAAATTACTGGAGTACAACTCCCACATAGTCCGATATTATTTTTACTAGGTGACATTGAAAGAACAATAACGAAACTTAAATTGAATAAGTGTCAGAAAAAAAATATAAAAATTGCATTGGCAGTAGCCAAAAAAGCTATTGCAGTTACTTGGAAATCAGACTCGTATTTAACTATGGATCATAGGACTAATGAAATATACAGCTGCATTCCACTTGAGAAAAATACTTATAATTTACGAAATGAATATGATATATTTTTGAAAATTTGGCACCCCTATCTACAAAAGATAGGATTAAATATACAGGTCCTTTGAAGATAAAATTATAAAATAATTGGGGAAAATAAAAATTATAAAAATTAAAATTATTTTGAACTCCGTGGAGCATGTGGGGATCCTCCGATATCCAGGCAATCTTCTTTTTTTCCCCTCTTGTCTTTCTTTCTTTTGTTTTCTTTTTTTCTATAAGGGTTTAGGGGGGGAGGGGTTAAGGGGAGAGGGGAGGGTTAGTGTTATTTTTTTTACTTTTTTCACTTCTTTTTATTATTCTAACATTCTATTCATTCTATTTAATTCTCTTAAAAATGTAATAAATAAATAAATAAATAAATAAACTGGATCATCAAGTTTGCAGATGACAAGATTAGGGGCATGATGGACAGCAAAGACAGCTAGAAAATCTTGATGTGGGATGTGGACCAGCTGGAAAAATGAAGGAGGTTACAATCTGGAAAAAACTGTCTGAGGTGTTGGTGCAGGCTGATATTTAAGGACCATCATGATGAGCATTTGAATCACCAGGGCGGGGTAGGAGACAGACCAAGTGCTGAGTTAGTGGAGAAAGATTCTCGATGGTCAGCATGGACATGCAAAAAACCACTGAGTGTGAAAGTTCAGTGGGAATCTGGAACACAGAACTTCAGGATGGACTTACCTAAAACACTCAGAACCCAGGACAATGGATTTCTGTTGGACAAAGGTATTAATGCATTAGAGTTAGTAGTGAATTACCACGCTCAAATGGCTACCAAAATGCTCCGATTCCCCGTGCACCAGTAACAGTACTTTTAAATGTGAATTTGGTGAAGTACTCTGGTTAATATCAGGAGAGATGACGGACAGCTTAGTCACAGTTGAAGGGTGCAAATATCTTCTCAGAGGATAAGGGGTTCAGTGGAACAAGCTCACAGCTGAGAATGAAGGTAACAAACCCTGCTGCAGTGGAGGACTGCTGTTGCCAGGGTTGTCCAGGATAGAAACAGACCCTCTGGACCATCACATTTATGCTCCCCATCATGCACAGCTATACTAATCCCACTTCCTGCATTAGTTTCATATCCCTCCGGGCCTTGCTCACCGAAGTACCTGTGCATGTGTCTCTAATATTGTTACAGTTCCCTGTATGTGCATTACAGGTGGACAGGGTTGTGTGTTCTACTTGCCTTATCAGCCAAAGAGCTGCCTCTCATTGGAATTGTACAAAACTGATTAAAGACAGATTTAAAGGGGATCTGAAGGGTACATATTTCACACGGAGAATAGCTGCTATCCTAAATCAGCTGCCAGAGGAGGTGTGGGGGTAGAAACCCACAAAGTCTCTGTCCATTAAACCTTCTCAGGAACCTGTCATTCACTGTGTAAATCCTGCCCTGGTTGAACCGCCCAGAATAGAGTCAGTGATTTATACAGAACTGAAACTGTCCCTTTGGTAAAACTCATCCACGCCGACCAAGTTGTCGACCTGAACTCGTCCCATCCGCCTGCATTAGGCCCGTATCCCTCTCAACCTTTCCTATCCATGTAACTGCACAAATATGGTTTAAATATTGTACCTGAGGCGGAGAGCCGGTGCAGTGAGGCGCTGACAGACACTCACTGTTCCGCGGGCAGGAAGAGGAGCGGCCGATTCCCAAGTGGAGCCGAAACCCAAAGTAGAGACCGACTCCACTTTACTACAACCCCGTGCCCACCATCCCGGACCGTTCCCCATTGGGAATACGCAACACAATATCACGTGACGTGGAGTCAAAAGCCCGGGAGGCGGGGCGGAGAGAGCTATCAATCAGTGGAGACGCTGAAAAATTGCCAGCAATTTAACAGAGTGGGTACAGAAGGGGATTTCCGGGAACGGTGACAACCTCCCCACCCACGGGAATTGAGTGTGTTATACACAATAATATTCACATTTTAATTTGACTCTTCGGTCTTATAAATATTTAATATTTGTATTTTCTACATTTTTTTGTGGATAATCTTTTATAATTTGGGGTAAAAATCGTTGTAACTAGATCACTGAACCCTTTATGAAAAAAGAACGTTACGCAAAAATATTGTCAAAGCCAAAATTTTAATCCAGACTAAGTTAACGGTAACATAGAAAACCTACAGCACAATACAGGCCCTTCAGCCCACAAAATTTGCCGAACATGACCCTACCTTAGAAATTACTAGGCTTACCCATACCCCTCTATTTTTCGAAGCTCCATGTACCTATGGAAAAACCTCTTAAAAGACCCTATCGTATCCGCCTCGACCACCGTTGCCATCAGCCCATTCCACTCACTTACCACTCGGAGTAAAAAGCTTACAACTGACATCTCCTCTGTACCTACTCCCCAGCACCTTAAAATTGTGTCCTCTTGTGGCAGCCATTTCAGCCCTGGGAAAAAGCCTCTGATTATCCACACGATCAATGCCTCTCAACATCTTATACACCTCTATCAGGTCACCTCTCATGCTCCGTCACTCCAAGGAGAACAGGTTGAGTTCACTCAACGTATTCTCATAAGGCATGCTCCTCAATCCAAGCAACATCCTTGTAAATCTCATCTGCACCTTTTCTATGGTGTGTACATCATTCCTGTAGTGCGACCAGAACTGAGCACAGTGCTCCATGTGGGGTGTGACCAGGGTCCTATAAAGCTGCGACATTACCTCTCAGCTCCTAAATTCAATTCCACGGTTGATGAAGGCTAATACACTGTACACCTTCTTAACCACAGAGTCAACCTGCGCAGCAGCTTTGAGTTTCCTGTGGACTCAGACCCCAAGATCATTCTGATCCTCCACACTGCCTAGAGTCTTACCATTAATACTATATTCTGCCATCATATTTGACCTACCAAAATGAACCACTTCACACTTTTCTGAGTTAAACTCCATCAGCCACTTCTCAGCCCAGTTTTACATCCTATCAATGTCCCGTTGTAACCTCTAACAGCCCTCCACACTATCCACAACACCTCCAATATTTGTGTCGTCAGCAGACTTACTAAACCATCCCTCCACTTTCTCATCCAGGTCATTTATAAAAACCACAAAGAGTATGTGTCCCAGAACAAATGCCCACGGCACAGCACTGGACAACGACTTCCATGCAGAATATAACCGGTCTTCAACCACTCTTCTGTGGGCAAACAAGTTCTGGATCCACAAAGCCTCCTTACTTTCTCAATAAGCCTTGCATGGGGTACCTTATCAAATGCCTTAGTGAAATCCATATACGCTACATCTACTGCTCTTCCTTCATCAAAGTGTTTAGTCACATCCTCAAAAAATTCAATCAGTCTCCTGAGGCACGACTTGCCCTTGGCAAAGCCATGCTGACTATTCCTAATCATATTATACCTTTCCAAATGTTCATAAATCCTGCCTCTCTGGATCTTCTCAATCAACTAACCAACCACTGAGATAAGACTCAATGGTCTATAATTTCCACGGCTATCTCTACTTCCTTTCTCAAATAAAGGAACAACATCTGCAACCCTCCAAACCTCCGCAATTCATCCTGTTACCATTGATGGTGCAAAGATCATCGGCAGAGGCTTAGCAATTTCCTGCCTCACCACCCACAGTAGCCTGGGGTACTTCTCATTCGATCCCGACGACTTATCCAACTTGATGCTTTCCAAAAGCTCCAGATTCTCTTTTTTAATATCTACATGTTCAAGCTTTTTAGTCTGCTGCAAGTCATCACTACAATCACCAAGATCTTTTTCCATGGTGAATGCTGAAGTAAAATATTCATTAGGTACCTCTAGTATTTCCTCCAGTTCCATACACACTTCCCCACTATCACACTTGATAGGTCCTATTCTTTCACATCTTATCCTCTTGCTCTTCACATACTTGTAGAAGGCCTTGGGGTTTTCCTTAAACCTGCCTGCCACTGCCTTCTCATGGCCCCTTCTGGCTCTCCTAATTTCCTTCTAAAGCTCCTTCCTGTTAGCCTTATAATCTTCTAGATCTCTAACATTGCCCAGCTTTCTGAACCTTTTGTAAGATTTTCTTTGCTCATTGACTAGATTTATTACAGCCTTTGTACACCATGGTTTCGGTACCCTACCATAACTTCCCTGTCTCACTGGAATGTACCTATGCAGAACTCCACACAAATATCCCCTGAACATTTGCAACATTTATTCCGTAGTTTTCCCTGAGAACATCTCTTTCCAATTTAAGCTTCCGATTTCCTGCCCGATAGCCACATATTTCCTTTACTGCAATTAAACGCTTTTCTAACTTGTCTGTTCCTATCTCTCTCCAATGACATTGTAAAGGAGATAGAATTATGATCACTATCTCAAAAATGCTCTCCCACTGAGAGATCTGACACCTGACGAGGGTCATGTCACAGTTGCTAGCAAAGTGCGCATATTTCACCATATAGTTCAAATTTGAAAGTAAGTTTTTATCTCACAGTGCATACACATCACCGCATTCAACCCTGAAATTCATTTTCTGCAGGCATTATTTGCAAATCCATAGAACAGTAACTGTGAACTGTAAATATGAAGAACTATAAATTGTAAACAGACAGTGCAAATGCAGAAAAATAAATCATTTTTCTACACATCATTCAAACATATCTCACCATACCTATTAATTTGATTTTACCTGTCCATACTTTCACTGACGTCTACCTTCGTGTCCAATCATTTACTGACCTGCTGTTCCGATGTCCCACCTCTACAAAATAAGTTTAAACGCTCCTGAGTAGCTTTTGCAAACTTTCTGACAGCTATATTTCTTCCCCACCAGTTCATGTGAACCGTCACCCCTTGCACAGCAAAATGTTCCACTGATACAAGCTTGAAACCCTACTTTCTGCACTATCTCCTCTGTCACTCATCCAATTGTGCTGTCATCCGACTCCTAGTTGCACAAGCCCATGGCACCAGGAGTAATCCAGACATTACTACCTCGCAGGTCATTCACTTCATCCTTTAACCAGAATCTATATACCCAGTCTGTAGAATCTGTTCCACCTTTTGACAATGACATTGCTGCTAATATGCACCACGACCTCCGGTTGTTCAAGCTTCCCCTTGAGAATATCCTGCAGCCGCTCTGAAACATCTGGACCCAAGCACCGGGAGTCACAGAATGTGTCCTGTCCTGGTCTGGAGAGGAGCTCTGACTGGAACTGGAATTATACTTTATTTCTGACTGCACAGGTTTCCTTTCAGTGACCAGGGGCAAGTTGGACGGTGTGTTCATTGGCCAAAAATACAGCCCGATGTTATGTTTATATGGGTGACAGAAGGAAAGAGGCCACTTTCCGAACTCTATACACTCAATATGTAGGATATCATCTCATTGTGACGATGACATTGGTGCTAATTTGAACTAGGACCTCTGGATTTTCATTTTTCCGTTTGACAATATCCTGCAGCTGCACTTATTCACCCTGCACGCTAGCACCCGTGAGGCAACTCGCCATCCTTGTGTCTCTTTTCTGGCCACAGATTCTCCAGCCCGCCTCCACTAACTAGTTAGTAAATATCATACTAACTGTAAGTATATATGACTTTCCCCTTCCCTGCACCAGGGGCACCACCAGAGTTTCCTCATCCCGTTTTGAAATTCGTAGAATCATCTGGTACAGGCAAACGTTTCCAAAAATATTCGTGGACTCAGGCTGACTGTCTGAGAACCTCGCTTAAAACCGCTACACTCTAGACATTGAAGATCACAGAGATCTGACCCAGAGGGCAAGTCTTGGCTGGTGTAAATAGAAGGCGACCGCACCAGTTTCCTTCCGGAGACAAAAGCTGAGCTGAATGGTGCGTTTACTGGCTGTAAGATACTGTCTTTTGTGTACATGAGTAAACGAAGAAAAGAGACGACGTGAGACAGTGGAGTTACCAGGGTGAGGGCCAGGGACATATCCATGACAGTTACGTCCTTCCCAGGGACAGCACAAGTTCACCGCCATGGCCTGAATTACATTGCAAAGACACAGAAATCATTAAGAAATCACGGTAAAAGCACCTACCACGGGGCTTAATGACAACATTTATCGCATTGTTATGAGACCAGCACCATATGATAAACTATTGCCCTCACAATCTACCACATAATGATCCTACATCTTATGAATTACCTTTCTCTTCAGCTGTTATACTTTGTTCAGCATTTTGTCAGTGTATCAACTTGTACTACCTCAATATACTGCATTATATTTTGACCCAGTATGGTAACACACCAACAAGAGGGAAGGCCTGTCTAGATCTGATATTCTGTAACATCAAGCGACAATTTTGAGTCCGGAAATTGTTGAATTGTTGAGCCTTCAGGAACACGTGATCATAACATGTTAGACTCGAAGTACTTTGAGGGCGTATATCACGAAATAAGAAAGCCCTTAGATTGAATTTCACAATGACAAAGTTTTTGCAGATGTGGCAGAGACCTCAGAAGCTGAGATTCTGGATGAATATGCTTGATATTGTGTCAGTTCAAGGACAATGGCATCGATTTAAATAGGTAATACATGTAGTGCAGGAAATGTTCATAGCTAAGGTCAGGAGATGCAAAAAAAATAGCTCAACTACATGGATGAGCAAGGATATATAAAGAAAAGATAGCTATATAATGAATACAGAAAAATAGTAATTAATTTTAATCATAGGGCATATGAAAATATGAGAGCTATAGTCAAGTGGGAAATACAGATTGCCAAAGCCAGTCTGAGAAGGATATTGCTGATATTGTTCAGATTGACCAAGATATTTTGCCAATATTTCAGTCATAAAAGAAATGTGAAATGGAACGTTAAGTGTGGTAAGAATAACATTAGGGTATTAATGGTGTGCTGCACACAGTGCTCGATTAAAGACACGCAGACGGTGAATTGCAGTTGCGTTAAAGATTTATTCCAACTTCGCAGTCTCGCTTTTAACCCTTCCCGTTTCCGTCCTCCCCGGGCAGGAATGCTGTAGGGGGCGCATATTCACAGTCCCTTCCCGCGCGCGGGCTTTTCCCCTTGCTGGTCTCTGTTTGGGAGATTTGCCTTTGGGCCACGGTGCCTGAGCCCCGACCGGCTGAGCCAAGTCCACATGGGCAGGTTTGAGTCGGCCCATTGTGAAAACCTTCTCTTTCCCTCGAATGTCCAGTACCAACGTGGACCCGTTGTTTCTGATCACCTTACGCGGCCCCTCGTAGGGCCGCTGTAGCGGTGCCCGATGTCCGCCTCGGGCAAAAACAAACTTACAGTTCTGCAGGTCTTTGGGTACGCAGGTCGGGCTGTGTCCATGCTGTGAAGTGGGTATGGGGGCCAGGTTACCGAGCCTCTCAGGTAGTGTGTCCAGGACTGCTGCAGGTTCTTCCTCCTCTCCCTTTGGGGCCAGTATGAACTCTCCTGGGACGACCTGGGGTGCGCCGTACACCAACTCGGCCGACGAGGTGTGCAGATCCTCTATGGGGGCCGTGCAGATTCCGAGCAAGATCCAGGGAAGTTCGTCCGCCCAGTTAGGCCCTTTGAGGCGGGCCATGAGAGCCGACTTCAGGTGGCGGTGGAAACCATCCACTGGTCCGTTCGATTGTGGGTGGTAGGCAGTTGTGTGCTACAGCTGTGTTTCTAAAAGGCTGGCCATAGCTGACCACAGGCTGGAGGTGAACCGGGCGCCTCTGTCGGAGGTAATGTGGACCGGTACACCAAAGCGAGATACCCAGATTGCAATCAGTGCTCAGGCGCAGGATTCGGAGGTGCTGTCGGTGAGCGGGACTGCCTCTGCCGATCTTGTGAACCGGTCTACCTTAGTTCGGAGGTGCCGCGCTCCTCGCGACACTGGCAGGGGGCCCACGATGTCCACAAGAATGTGGTCGAAAGGCCGGCGGGAAACTGCTGCGGCCGGGCTTTGGTGTGCCGCTGCACCTTGGCTGTTTGGCAGTGCATGCACGTTTTGGCCCATTCACTGACCTGCTTGCGGAGTCAGTGCCAATCGAACCTGTTGGAGACCATCCGGACGGTTGTCCTGATGGAGGAGCGCGCTGAGTTGTGAATGGAGTTGAAAACTCGCCGCCGCCAGGCTGCCGTGACGACAGGGCAAGGTTGACCGGTAGCTACGTCACACAGTAGTGTCCTCCCACCTGGGCCTACGGGGAAGTCTTGGAGCTGCAAACTGGAGACTGTAGTTCTGTAACTAGGGATCTCATCGTCTGCCTACTGCGCCTCCGCTAGCGCTGCATAGTCCATCCCTTGGGACAGGTCCTGGATGGTAGGTCTGGATTGGGCGTCCGCCGCGACATTGTCCTTTTGCGAGACATGCCAGATGTCTGTCGTGTACTCGGAGATGTAGGACAGATGTCGCTGCTGACGGGACGACCAAGGATCGGATGCTTTCGTGAACGCAAAGGTAAGCGCTTTGTGGTTCGTGAACGCGGTGAAGGGCCTACCTTCTAAGAAGTACCGGAAATGCCGGATTGCCATGTATAGTGCCAACAGCTCCTGGTCGAAAATATTTTATTTGAGGTCGGGTGGTCGGAGGTGTTTGCTGAAGAACGCCACGGTTTGCCAGCGACCCTCGATGAGTTGTTCCAGCACTCCACCGACTGCTGTGTTGGATGCGTCCACTGTGAGGGCGGTAGGGACGTTCGTTCTGGGTGCACCAGCATCGTGGCGTTTGTCAAGGCTTCTTTGGTTTTAACGAAAGAGGCGGCGGCCTCCTCGTCCCAGGTAATGTCCTTGCCCTTACCCGACATCAGGGTGAACAGGAGGCGCATGATACGGGCTGCTGAGGGGAAGTAGCGGTGGTAGAAGTTCACCATACCAACGAATTCCTGCAAACCTTTGAATGTGTTGAGTCGGGGGGAGTAGCGGACCGCGTCTACCTTGGCGGACGGAGGGGTTGCCCCGGCTATAGTAATCCTGTGGCCCAGGAAGTCGATGGTGTCGAGCCCGAACTGGGAATTGGCCGGGTTGATTGTTAGGCCGTATTCAATCAGTCGGGCGTAGAGTTGACGGAGGTGGGACAGATGCTCCTGACGACTACTGCTGGCTATGAGGATGTCGTACGAATAGGTGAATGCAAAGACCAGGTCGCGGCCCACCGCGTCCATGAGCCGCTGGAATGTCTGTGTGGCCGCTGGACTCTGGTGAATTCGTTGTCGGACAGCGTAATGGAGTCCAGGTGTGAGGCTGGCAACTTCGCTTCACCCAGGGAGAACGTTGGAAAGGTCTCGGCATGGACCATGGCAAGTCGACCAGTAGGCTGTGAGCCCGCAAATAATCCTCCCCCAGGAGTGTTTGGGCTACGGCGCCCAGTGTGGTCCCACGTGAACCGGCTGGAGCCGAACTGTAGCCGCACCGTACGGGTGGGCCCGGTTCTCTGTTGCGGGTGTCGTAACTCGTCGGAGGTAAGACGCTGATCTCGGCCCCGTAGTCGACCAAAAAGCGGTGTCCTGACTGTTTGTCCCAGACATACGGGATGTTATCCTGATGATCAGACGCCGTAGCCATCAGCGGCAGCTGGCCCAGGCATTTCCCGGGAAGTTGCAGGGCGGACTACAGCGGCGGGCTTCTGCGCACCACCTCTGGTGGCAGAAGCACCATTGTTCGTTGTACTCCGCCCTCCTGCCTCTGGGTTTTGTGGGCTCTGCTGCCGGGCCTGGTCTGGTCTGCTGTTGGGCGCGTGGCTTGGTGATCTGTGCGACGGACGCCCCACTCTCCTTCTTGGCTTTCTACAGCACATCTGCCTGGTCCGCCACCTTCCGGTGTTGCTGATATCCGCGTCGGACAGCAGCAGGCGTATGTCCTCAGACAGCTGCTCCAGGAACGTCTGCTCAAACATGAGGCAGGGCTTGTGTCCTTCAGCTACGGCAAGCATCTCGTTCATTAACGCCGACGGCGGCCTGTCTCCCAAACCATCAGGTGCAGTAAGCAGACAACTCGCTCGCGCCATGAGAGTCCAAACGTCCTTACGAGCAGTGCTTTGAATGCTGTGTGTTTGCCGTCCTCCGGGGGCGACTGTATGAACTCCTCAACCTGGGCGGCCATCTCCTGGTCGAGGGAGCTCACCACGTAGTAGTAACGTGTGGAATCCGAGATTATCTACCGAATGTGGAATTGGGCTTCTGCTTGTTGGAACCATAGGTGAGGTCGCAGCGTCCAGAAGCTTGGCAGTTTTAACGAAACTGCCTGAACAGATGCGGCGCCGTTCATCTGCGGTCCAAATATCGTTTGGGCCGTCGGGGTCACCATATATAGCAGTGTGGTACACACAGCGCTGGAATAACGACACGCAGACGGTGTGCTGCAGTTGCGTTAAAGCTTTATTCAAACTTCGCGGCCTCGATTTTAAGCCTTCCCGTTTCCGCCATCCCCTACAATGCTGTAGGGGGCGCATATTCACAGTCCCTTCCCGCGCGCGGGCTATTCCCTTGCTGGTGAAGAAGGCCTGGCGCCCTTTTTGGTGCCGGCCTCTCTGCCGGCGCGCACCGTTTTGTGAACCGGTTCGAGTGCGCTGGAACGTTGGTTACCACAGGGTGTTAAATTATGCAGATGAGGACACAGTGGACATGCAAAGCACTTATTTTGCTAAACAGATCACCTGCAAAGATGTTGACAATAAAGTTGCTTCCGCTGATTCAGAGATCTTAGTAAGTAAGTTGCTGCTTCAGCTGAAAAGGTTGAAAGTTAATGAATCTCAGTGTCGGACAACATGTACCTAAGGGTACTTAAAGAAGACTATGATTAAATATACAAGGATATTACAAGAGCTTTACAAAACTCTGTGAAGATTGATGAAGTCTTTAAAGACATGAAATGGGCTAAAATGTTCATGGTTAAGAGGGGTGACAGCACTGATCCTTTTAACTACTTACCATTAAGCTTAACGTGTAGCGTGGGTAAGATAAAAGAAACATTAAGAAACAACGAGTTAGAAACGCATCTGATAAGAACAGGGATGCAGCAAGTGGGAATAAAAGGATCCTTGTCTGGATGACTGCCAGTGACTAGTGGTGTTCCGCAGGGATTGGTGTTGAGACCACTAGTTTTTGCTGTATATAAATGATTTAGATGATGAAGTAGATGAAATTGCGGACATGTTTGCAGATGATATGAATATTGCTGGAGGGGCAGCTAGTGTTGAGGAAACAGGTAGGATGCAGAAGCACTTAGACAGGTGAGGAGAAAGGGCAAGAAAGTGCCAAATGAAATGTAATGTAGGAAATAGCATGGAAATGCACTTTGGTAGTTGTAATGGTAGTTTGGTACTTGGCCTGCTTCCGTGCTGCAATTGTTATATGGTTATATTATGGACAGGAAAGGAAAGAAGGGTTATGGGCTGAGTGCGGGCCAGTGGGACTAGGTGAGAGTAAGTGTTCGGCACAGACTAGAAGGACCGAGATGGCCTGTTTCCGTGCTGTAATTGTTATATGGTAATATGGGTATAATAAATGTGCAGACTATTTTCTAAACGGAGAGCAATTCCAAAAATCTGAGATGAAAAGGCACTTTGGAGTACATGTGTGGAGCACCCTAAAGGTTAACTTGCAGGTTGAGTTGGTGGTGAGGAAAGCAGATGCAATGAGAGCATTCATTTCAGAGATGTAGTGCAAGAGCAGAGATGTGATGCTGAGGCTTTACAAGGCACTGGTGAGGTTTCACCTTGAGTGTTCTGTACAGTGTTATGCCTATCATTTCAGAAGCGATGTGCTGGCCTTGGAGAGGGTTCAGAGAAGGTTTGCAAAGATGATTCCAGGAATGAAAGGGTGATCATATGAAGAACATTTTGTGACTCTGGGTCTGTACTGACTGGAATTTAGAAGGGTGAGTGACTTTCTCATTGTAACATTTCGAACGTTGAAATGCCGAGAGAGAGAGCAGCTGTGGAAAGGATGTTTCCCATGGTGGGAGAGTCCAGGAAAAGAGGGCACAGACTTAGCTGTCAATGCAAAGCAGAGATGTGGAAAATTTCCTTCGCCACATGGCATCAATGCCGATGGAGAAAACACCTGGACAGTCATAATTGCATGTTGGAGCAGTCTCAATGGGCCAAATGGCCTAGTTCTGCTCGTATATCTGATATTCCTACGCTCTGCTGTTAGCATAAAAGCAACATGGGTTCAGAAAGTGTAAATCATGGTATACTAATATGTTACAGGTGTATGAAGAGTGAACTACATTTGATGGTAACAATAAAGAGGTGACATCATTTACTTGGGCTTCAGAAGGATTTTGACAAGGAGCCAAATCCGGCTGGTGGCTTAGTACCACCTGAACTGAACTTCGGGGTGAGAGGTCCCGAGTTCGAATCCATCTGGCACACGCACGCTCTCCATTCGTGCTAGGTTAAGAGCTAATGCCCTTAAATGCAATAACGATTGACAGTGGATATAGCTTCCCATCACAGGTAAATCCGTCCTCACCACCGAACACATCTACAGGAGACCTGTTACAGGAAAGCAGCATCCATTATCAAGGACACCATCTTCCGGGCGATGCTCTGTTCTCCCTGCTGCCATCAAGAAGGAGGCACATAAGCCTCAAGTCCCACAACACCTGGTTCAGAAATAGCTATTATCTCAACGATCAGGCTTTGGAAGCAGAGAGGCTAATGCTACTCACTGCAACAATGAACTCACTTTCAGGGAATCAGTTAATAGTTACTGCATATTTATTATCATTTTTCCTTGCTTTTTGTTTACTTAGACTATTTATGCCCTTTGTTGTCTTTTCTACTTTGGTGTTTTGCCAGTATTTGACGTGTGCACTTTTTCATTGATTACATTGTGTTTCTTTGTATTTACTCTGAATGCCTGCATCAAAATAGATATTATAACATTTGAACTTCGACAATAAATTTACTTTGAACATTGAACTTCACAGAAAAAATCATGTGAAGATAGATGGAGTATAATAGGGCTTTTTCTCTTTGGCAGGAAGCAGGATGAGAGGTGACTTGATGGAGGTATACAAAATGATAGGAGGCATCAAATGAGGGTCTTCCAGGGAATGTTTCCCAAAGTGAAAGTCGCTAAAACAAGGACGCATAATTCTAAGATGATTGGAGAAAAGTGTAGGGGTATGGATAACTGAGGTTAACTTTTAAACACAGTAAATGTGTAGAGTTATCTGATAGGGATGGTGGAAAAGGCAAATGTTTGAGGGACTACTAAGAGATCTTGCACTACGGCATGAACTTTGCAATTGATAAATTTCAGTGGGAGACCATTTTGACAACGGTCATCCCCAAAAAAGGAAGCAATCTTGTGAGAATTTGATTAACTAAGAGCAAGTTAATGATCACTTATCACCTTGAGCTTCAAGCTCACCTTCCACCATTTTCTTATATTGACTTCGCATCTATTTATCCTCCACCCCCCCCAGACTTGTTAAAGGGCATCAGCGAGAAATGTTGACAGTTTACTATTTACCATAAATGCTGAGTTCCTCCAGCATTTTGTGAGTGTTGCATGCTTAGGGAAACTATGTTAGGCAGGACCTGGAGACAGCAGAATTAACTCACACCTGACCTGTGAGGATTCTTGTCATAAGTCGGGTGTTGAATCAGGACCGAAATGCAGGAAGCAGTCCCTGTAGTAATAGCTACTGGGAAGGACGAGAGACTGGGAAACAAGGAGCCTGGGGGGGGGGGGATGTACTCCGAGCCCGAGACTGGACAAGGACCCAGAACCTGGGTCTGCCTCGGGCTTGGACCCCCAAACCCAGGCGAGGACGTGACGAAGCTTGGCTAGGGACTTGGGGTCTTTAGGCCTGGGTCGAGGCTGGAGGCTGCCGGATTGCGTCGAGGCTGGAGGCTGCCGGATTGCGTCGAGTCTGGAGGCTGCCGGTTTGGGTCCAGGCTGGTGGCTGCTGGCTTGGGTCGAGGCTGGTGGATTCAGGCTTGGGTCCAGGCTGGACGCTGCCGGCTTGTGTCGAGGCTTGAGGCCTGGCTGAAGGTTGCGGTCCTGGAGCTTGTGAAAATAGGAGGCTCGAGCTAGGGTTAGACTAGGAACTGTACATGAACATGGAACCGGGACTTATTCTGCGACAAGCCGGGGATCATCTATAACTCCACCAGGACCATCCGTCGGGTAACGGCAGAACGGCCTGACCTACCCGACGGAGTCAAAGGCAAGACAAGACAGATTCCCCCCACAGGGCAATGGCAGAAGGGCCTGACTTACCCCACAGAGACGAAGGCAAGACAAATCCCTCCACAGGGCAACGGCAGAACGGCCTAACTTACCCCACGGAGACGAGGACAGGAAGAGACAAGAACCAACGAACTACAGACAGTTCCACCTCTGCATCGGGGTAACTCCATGTAGCCGTTATGGCCGCAACCTTGGCTAGCTACGGAAACAATCGGATCCCCACCTAGCTCAGAGTGGCTGACGGCCACCCAACTGGCTCGGGAAACAGCTGAATCCCTACCGCAATGACAGCTCCGATTACTGCCAGTATGGCTCCCAGAAGCCATGGTTCTCCAACGCTGCCCCAAGGTTTGCAATAACCCATTCTAGCCTTCCACCTGCCATCTATGCCATGAGTCTCTTGACAAGACGGCCCTTCAACCACACTCAATGCTAGGGCCACTTATATTCGTAATTACAACACGGGCCTCATGTGTTTCTAGTTATGTCCAACCGCAGCAATGAACCGTCGGAAAACCTGGTCCGGTGTCCGCGGACCGGACCACGGTATTCGGACTGAACTATCACAGTCCTTTAAAGTTGTCTGGTTCAAAATTCAAATGGTTTATTTGACGGGGAAAGACAAGAATCCAGCCTAAGAATTTTGTATGTTCAGAGATCTGGCATATGGAGTCAAAAAGGAAAAGGAAGTTTAGAAACTGGAAATTAAACAATGCCTTTGATGAATATGCAGCAATATGGAAATT
This sequence comes from Hemitrygon akajei, assembly GCF_048418815.1. Taxonomy (NCBI): domain Eukaryota; kingdom Metazoa; phylum Chordata; class Chondrichthyes; order Myliobatiformes; family Dasyatidae; genus Hemitrygon; species Hemitrygon akajei. The sequence goes on along the minus strand of NC_133151.1, from coordinate 29,313,989 downwards.
AAACATCATATGCAGTGCTCAATTGTGGTATGGAAGAGGGAGTGATTTTGCTGAGCAAGCTTGGAAAGAATATCTTGTACATACATTTAAAACAGAAAATGACACTACACCGAAAGCAGGAATGTAGGCAACTCAGTGGTGGAAGACTGGAAGTATTTCTGGAGGAGGAATAATTATCCAAATCACCAAATGAATATTTCACGTCAGTAATCACCAGACAGAAAGTGATGGGGGAAATAAGCAACAGCAAGGATATTGTGAGATTCTACACACATTGCTAACAAATTGTTCGGAAGGTTGGTACTCTCAAAGAACACGATGGTGGATAACTCACCAGGACAGGATATAATTCATTCCAGGTTATTGAGTGAATAAGGTAAATTTGCAGATTGCTGGGGCTTCGACAGGGATCTTTGTAGTCTACTTTTAATTACACACGTTGCAGCAGAGAACTGCAGATGAGCCAATATTGTTCGCCCATTTAACAAGGGCTAGAGTGACAAACCAGGAAACTACATAGGTGACACAAAAATTTGGTGCAGTTGTCGATAGTGAGGATGATTGCCAAAGGATTTGCAGAATTTGCTGGAAATGTGGGCAGGTGAATAGCATATGAGGTGGTGTCCTCTGGGGCAGGAAATTTTAGTGTTTTTTATTTAGAAACTCCGTCCTTGTTGGAGTAGCAAGAATGGCAGTAATGCCAGTGACATGCTCTGCCTCAGAATGTGATAGATCAGGGAGTCCGTCAGTGTCCACTGTAAATGCACATGAGGGACATACACCAGTTGCAGCTCGGATCGTCTAGACCAGTGAGACCAGATCCTTTAGTGAGATGGTCACACCTAAGGTGAAGGCTGCTGATGAGTTTTGCTACCACCAGGAGAGACAGGAGAAAGACTCTCACAGTGCAGGATCTCCAGTGGCTGCTCCCCTCAAAACATGTACACGTCTTGAACACTGCACTGTATTACGTCACTCTTTAAGATCTCCACCATGTTGTGAGGCTCCACACATAGACGACCACTCTGATCTTCTAGGGGATCAATTTTGTCCCAAAGTATCCTTTTACTCTTAATCTACCTGTAGAAACCTTCGGGTTTACCTTCACATTATCTGCCAAACCAACCTCATGTTTTATTTTATTTTCCTTCCTGATTTCCTTCTTTAGTATTTTCTTACGGTTTCTACAGAAGCCTGCAGGCACACACTCAACGATTTATGAACAGCTTCTTATCCTCTGTCATCCGATTCCTAAATGGGCATTGAAATCTTGGACACTACGTCACTTTTTAAACATATATTCTTTCTGTTCTTGATAATTTCTTATCTGTTCAATATACGTATACTGTAATTGATTTACTTAGTTATTGTCATTTTTGTATTATTATTTATTTTGGTTTGTTTTCTTCTATATTATGTATTGCATTGAACTGCTGCTGCTAAGTTAACAAATTCAACGACACATGCCAGTGATAATAAACCTGATTTTGATTCTGATTCTGATTTGCTAACTTACCAACCGCAGTTCAATCCAACAGATGATAACAGAAAGGAATCAAAAAGTAAAACTATAACAGTAAGTATATATGCATATTCAAATGAAGAAACATAGACCAAATACAAAAATAATCGTTTTCCTGGATTTAATCTCCATTTAGGAGTCGTATGGCAGAGGGTAAGAAGCTGTTTCTGAATCACTGAGTGTGTGCCTTTAGGCTTCAGTATCTCCTTCCTGACCCTAACAGTGAGAAGAGGGCATGCCCTGGGTGATAGAAGTCCTTCACTATTGACGTCACCTTTCTGATGCACCGCTAATTGACCATGTCTTGGATACTACGGAGGCTAGTACACAAGATGGAGCTGACTAATTTTACAGTTTCAGGAAGCTTCTTTTGGTCCTGTGCAGTACCAGCCCCCGATCACCACCAAAGAATGATGCAGCTTGTCAGAACTCAATTCACCGTATATTTATAGGGGTTTTTGAGTGTTTTAATGGAGAAACCACATCTCTTCAAACTCCAATGAAATATAGCAGATATCTTGTCTTGTTTATAGCTACATTGTTATTTTGGGACAAGGATAGATCCTAAAGATCTTGACTCACAGGAACTTGAAATTTCTCACTGTGTTCTATTCTGATCCCTGTGTGAGGATTGTTTCGTGTTCCCACGTCTTACCCATGTAATTATTAATACCTTCTTCATTCTGTCGATTAGTTTGAAGATAGTGATGAGAATGCATGGTCAAGTTCACCATTTAGGGATCTATTCTGGACAAAATGTGAATTTTTGTGTATTCTACTAGATCTAGCAGAGGTGGAGTGAGAGAATCTGTATGACAGAACATGGAGAAATGGTAAGTGGGAGTTTTATTTTATAACTGTGATTGCAGCTGTGCAGAAGAAGCATGGTCCTTTTAGGGTGAAGGATAATTGGCAACTTTTGGGAACCGTGGCCGATGAGAAACGTAAAGGCTCCCGTAGACTGTCAGAATCGGTCAAATCACTTAATAAGAATAAAATTTATTAATAATACTCTGAAGAGGGAAACCAAGGGGACGGACCAATGTTATGTGGTTATTCAGGCAGATCAGAAAAACACCAAGAGTTTCTGTAGCCATGTTAGGATTAACAGTATGGCTTAGGAGATCGAGGCCCCGGTGTTAACAGCAGGGTCTCCATATCTTGACCCACGGGCAATGCATTGGATCATGCATCAATCAATGATAATTTCTACTTTGTCTTTGCTGAGTACAAAATCATAGTTGCTCAATGGATAATTCAAGCTCAAATTCAGTAGAGTTGTTTTGGAGGAGATTCGTATTACCAGCGAGCAGTTATTAGCAGGCTGTTGTGCATTGTTGGATGAATCCACAAGGCCCTACCAACTGCTTTGTGGAAGGAGGGAGAAAGTTGTGGAGGTCAACTGAGAGTTTCCCCAGTGACTGAAGAGTGGCTAATACTGTTGCATTGTTTAAAAGAGCTGTCAGGGACAAGACTGGGAACTGCAGGTAAGCCAGCCTGGCATCAGTAGTTAGGATGTTATTGGAGGACAGGAATCACCTGTATTTGGATGGGCAGTGTCTGATTAGCAGGAGTCAGAATGGCTTTGTTTGCGGTAAGCTGTGGTTGATGAATCTGCAGAGGTTTTTGAAGAGGTAAATAAAACTTTCTCTGAATGCAGGCTGGTGTTTCGTGATGTGCTCCAGCGGGCAGAGCAGTGAGACTTATTCATTATTTTAATAATGTATTTGCATAGAAATGGACAACACTTTATTAGTAAGTTAGATCTACAGCGAGATCCTCATCAGCTAGGGAAGAGGGCCACAGAGTGACAAATGGCTAACAACACAGATGCAGATGTGAGAGAAGTTTGTGAACCCTGTTGAATTTGCTCTATTTCTGTATAAATATGATCTAAATGTGATTCGATTTTCAGGTACGTACTAAAATAGATAAATATTAGCCAATTACATAAATAACAGCAAAACATTATATTTGTTCATTTTTTTATTGAGATAAATGATCCACGAGTCTGTGGTTCATTGGAACTGGTGACAGTGTAAACAGGGTGGTGAAGAAATCCTCTGGCATGAATCCTTCATCAGTCAGGGCACTGAATACCAGAGTTCGGATGTATTGTTACAACTGCGCAATTTATTGATGAGACTGTGGTTGGATTGTTGCCCAGCAACAGAAAGGATGTGATTCAGCTGGAAAGGGTGTAATATAGATTCACAAGCAGCGTCTGGGACTGAGTTACAAGGCAACACTGGAGAACCTCGGTCTGTGTTCCCCGAATTTAGAAAGCTGAATGTTGAGCGTATGGAGGTCTATAAACTCCTGATTGACATGGCTGATAAGGTGAACGGCTGCAGTCTTTTTCAGAACAAAGATTATCTACAACTAGATATAGCAGCTTTGTGTTGAGACGAGAATGTTTTAAAGGACATGTTGGGATAAAACATTTTGCACATTCCTCTTCCTATCTTTTACATACCCCCCGGTCACATGCGAACCTGGACTGAGGAGTCTCTAGTGCTGTCCATCTTTCACTCAGTTACAGAAATGCACACGAGAAAAACGCAGCCATACTGACCAAGGTGTGTATCCTAGAGTTCCATTTACCTGTGTTTGGCCCATATCCCTCCAAACGTCTCCTATCAATGTACGTGTCCGAATGTCAGCTAAACATTGTATTGTATCTCCTCTGCAGCTTCTTATGGCAGTTCGTACCATATAACCACCACTCTCTGTGTGGAAGAAGTTTTCCGAGTGTCCCTTTTGATATTTTGCCTTTCATATTACCAAAATATTCTGCCATTTCACAGCTTAGTGATTTTCATCCTATAGATGAGAGACTAGAACTGCACACAATGCTTTGTTGTCTCACCAATGGTCTGTACTTTCACAACCTGAAGTCCCATCTCCTGTACTCCAAATCCTAACAGATGAATGGATTCTTTATCACCCTATCTACACTTTCAGAGAACTATGTACTTGTAATCCTTGGAATCTCTTTTCTCCAGCACTCTTGAGGACCCAATACACCTGTCCCGGTTAAATAGTTTTCTGTCACTGAGGCTCACTCAGAACATTGAACAGTACAGTACAGGAACAAGTCCTTCTTCCCACGTTGTATGTGCTGAACGCAATACCACATTAAACTAAATCTCTTCTCTCCTTTCAATGTCACTATCATATCTGCTTCCATTACACCCCATGGCAGCCCATACCAGGCCGCACCACTCTGTCATTAAAACTGATCTACTACTTGCACTGCACACCATCTTTAAATTATCACCCTCTCACTTTAAAGGAAGCTTTAATGAATTTGGCATTTCCACTCTGGGAACATAATTCTGACGATTTATCTTATCTGCAATTCTCATAGTTTTATAAACTTCAGTCAGGTCTCCCCTCTGCCTCCTTCACTCCAGCGAAAACAGTCCCAGTGCGTCTGACCTTTACTTATACACAAGGCCCTAGACCAGGCAACATTCCTGTGAATCATTTGTTCACCTTTTCAACTTAATCAATAGACAACAGACAATAGACAATAGGTGCAGGAGTAGGCCGTTCGGCCCTTCGAGACAGCACCGCCTTCTCCCCATATCCCTTGACTCCGCTATCTTTAAGAGCACTATCTAATTCTTTCTTGAAAGCATCCAGAGAATTGTACGCCATTGCCTTCTGAAGCAGAGCATTCCATAGATCCACAACTCTCTGCGTGAAAAAGTTCTTCCTCAACTCTGTTCTAAATGGTCTACCCCTTATTCCTAAACTGTGGCCTCTGGTTCTGGACTCTCCCAACATCGGGAACATGTTTCCTGCCTCTATCGTGTCCAACCCCTTAATAATCTTATATGTTTTAATCAGATCCTCTCTTATCATTCTAAATTCCAGTGTACAGAAGCCCAGTCGCTCCAATCTTTCAACATATGACAGTCCCGCCATCCCGGAAATCAACCTCGTGAACCTACGCTGCACCCGCTCAATAACAAGAATGTCCTTCCTCAAATTTGGAGACCAAAACTGAACACAATACTCCAGGCGTGGTTTCACCAGGGCCCTGTACAACTGCAGAAGGACCTCTGTACTCCTATATTCAACTCCTCTTGTTATGAAGTTCAACATGCCATTAGATTTCTTCACTGCCTGCTGTACCTAAATGCTTACTTTCAGTGACTGATGAACAAGGACACTTAGATCTTGTTGTACTTCCCCTTTTCCCAACTTGACACCCTTCAGATAGTAGCATAACCTCATATTTATCCACATTAAACTGCATCTGACATGTATCTGCCCACTCACCCAACCTGTCCAAGTCACCCAAGCATTTTCCTAGCATCTTCCTCATATTTTACACTTCCACCTAGCTTTGTGCCATCTGCAAATTTGCTAATGTTACTTCCTTCCTTATTGTGCTGACCAGAACTGCACAGGTACTGCTGCTGTTGTTTAATTAATAACTTGTATAATTGTAATGTGATGTTGTAACTCCTCTACTGCCAAAGGCCAGCATATTGTTTACCTACTTCACAACCTTGTCTACCTGTGTTGTGACTTTCAGGGAACTATGTACCTGCATTCCAAGGTCCTTCTTTCACTAACGCTCCTCATGAAACTACCATTCACTTTGTATGTCCTGGCCTGCTTTAACTTCCCAACATCCATCACTGTGCACGAGCCTGACACTGTATCAACACTTCTACATTTCTCTGCCCCAACCACACAGAAATAAATGTCCATCAACAATTCATTGCAACTGTCAGCTGTTTGTGTGTAACTTGTACGAGACAAAACCTGGACCACTCCGTACTTCACTCATGTGCTCTTTCTCTCCGTATAAATAAAAGCTTGCCTTTTGATTCTTTCCACCACTGGACACGCCATCACTATTTACCACATAAAACTCCATTTTACAAGTATTCTCTTTTTTTACCCAGCCTCTCAATACCCTGTGGCAGAGACGAAATGTCCCATCACAACATTACCCCCACCTCATTCTCTGTCATTGACCGAAAGCCTTGCACCTCTTACACTTTGCCCCCTCGTCCGGGTGATTAATTCAATGGTGAATAACTGATGGTCCTCAGCTTACCACTTCTCCATTAAACAACCCATTATCAGTCCAAATTCCGCCCACTCCATCATGATTTTCATATTGATTCTATATAATTGATAGTCCAGAACTGATCCAGGGGATATTGCAGTGGTTACATCCTCTCATCTTGAAACAAACTTGTTAATTGAGTTTCTGTCTTCTATGTGAAAAACAGTCTTTTATATTTGTGAAATCGTCTTGTGATTTCTGGTGTTGGGCCCAGCCTTTCATGTGACACCTTGCTAGATGCCATCTGAGAATCTGTCTACCACATATACAGGTTCCCTTCTAACATCTAGAAATAAAATACGCTTTTCATGTTAATCGAACATGAATTGCCTTTCACTCAATGAACTGACAGGGTCTCAAATTGGGTCAAAGATTGACATTTTATTGATGAAAGCTTTTGGCACACTGGTCTTCATCCGTCAATGAACTGAGGATAGAGGTTGGGGCGTTGTGCTGCTGTTGTATATGATGTGAGATCACATTGAAATATCGTGTTTAGATTTGGTCACACTGACAGGGCTGACATCATTTTCACTGACTCTTCAAGTGTTTCTTTGTAGAGTGGAAAGTTATTCTTTATAATTCATGACAAGAGCAGGGACAGGAATACAAGGGAATCCTTCAGTATGGACCCGGTGTGTGAGAGAGTTTGATAGAGTGCTGTCTTTCAATACTGTTGTGTATATACCAATAGAAATTGGTGGATGTGTTAAAGTTCAGGTGGATCTGGAAGATGAAGGGCCGCTCTCTGCAGTCTGTCACACTGACTCTATTTCTTCCGCTTCCCAAGTCTGTCTCTCTGCACCTTCCTCGGGCAGTTCGAGGTGCAGTGTATAAAAGGAGACAGCAGCGGTCAGTTTGTCACTGAGCATCCATCTGAGTGAAACAGCATCATGTTTTTTGGAGGTGTAGAAAGCAATGGAGTGGGAAAAGGTGGAGGAATCACCTTTACATGCTCGGTGGTAATATCCAGTGAAACCTCAAACTAGCCATTTGTCTCCTGGCTCATACTGGTACATTTCAGGCTGCAGCAGAAAATGCAAAGTGGACTTCCGGTAAGATGGCGATTGCTTAGCTGCTCCGAACTTTTGTTCCGTTACTGTCGCTATTTTTGCACTAAATGACTCCATTTTTTAAACCTTAGTTAGGAACTTTTTCGGTATCTCTTACTTGGCTGTGAACATATCTAACTTACAACGTCTAACAAGAGTTCTAAATCCGGGAGAAAGGAAACTACGGCTCTCTCAGACGAGACCCTGGCTGCGCTCGGACAGCTCCGAGACGAAATTTTAAAGGAATATAAAACCTCTTTCAAACAGTTGGAAGACAAACTGGATCGGATCAACAATAAAGTGGACAAACATGCTGAACACATATCTCGCATCGATTCGACTTCTGAAGATTTAGAAAGTCGTGTTCGATACTTGGAGACTCTCTGTTCCAGCTTAGAGGAAAAATGTAACAAACTCCTTTCCAAAATGGTGGATCTCGAAAATCGCAGCAGATGCTGCAATCTTAGAATTCTTGGATTGCCAGAGGCCACCGAACAGGGATCAACAGTGAAGTTTTTCGCCGAGTTTCTCTGTGAGATATTCGGGAAAGATTTGCTTCCGAACCCGCCGGAGCTCGAACGGGCACACAGGGTCAACGTCCCCCCCGGAATTTTGGGCTCCCGCCCGCGACCAGTAATCTTGTGCTTCCATCAATACCAGGTAAAACACAGTCTGATTGTGGAGGCACGTCGCAGAGGTTCTTTTACTCTCCAGGATACCACCATTCGCTTTGTGGAAGATTTTGCACCCCAGACCTTAAAGATGCGCGCTGAGTTTAAAGGCGCAATGAAAGTGCTTTTTGATCGTGGTTTTAAACCCTCTCTTCGTACTCCTGCCGATCTACGAATCAAGCTTAATACTGGAAAATACAAGTGGTTCAAATCAGTGAAGGAAGCTGAAGCATTTGTGGCAAGTATTCCGGCTATCCAGTCATCTTCGGAACCCGATCGGACCTCCTAAAATGGTGGATTAATACTTCTCGTAGTAAAATCACTTTTTCTGGACTCAGACTTCACTTGAATCACTCAAACATTATTCATTGAAACTCTAAGGGCTGTTGACAATCTCTCCCTCGATTTGGTGTGTGTGTAATCTATTTTTATTCTTGAATAACTTTATCAACAGAGTTCTACAACTGACTCTAACTTGTTTTGGAGGTTCGAAGTCTTTAGTGAAGGTTCCCTGTTTGTTGGTTCACAGTTTAATTGCTGATTTATTTTTCTTTTTTTAATATTTATTTATTTCTTTTTTCCTTTTTTTCACCCATTTTTTCTAATCTTTGAATTTTTTTCTCTCCTCTCTGTAAATGGCTGATTAATACTCGTCTTGAATTTATAATTTTCCCCTTCCTCTCCTTTTTTTAAAACTTTTTTTTCCCCATTCTCTTACTTTATTCTTCTATAATTTTTCGCGGGTAGGTTAGTTTTGGTTTTCTTCCGATTTACTCTGTATTAAGTTTTATATTTCTGCAGAAGGTGTTCTAATCTGTAGTTATGTTCTCTTGTGCATAAACTAGTTACTATTTGCTATAGTATTTATACGGAACTACTGGTTAATGACACAGATCTGGAAGTTGTATTTGGGTTAATTTTTTTGGTAGAGCTAGCTACTTGTTTTGGTAGCCGTCTAGTTTTGGGTTGTGTAGATGGGGTGGATTTTCCAGTTCCAACATCACTCACTGTATTTATTGTTTCTCTTTATTGCTCAGGACATGTATATGTTTTGATTTTACGAATCTATGTTTACATCTCTGCTCCCAGACTGCTATTGTACTGCTTGACTTCTTATATGCCTGCTGCCTTTTATGCATTAGTAATTGATAATGGCCAGTGCACTTAAATTCGTGAGCTGGAATGTAAAGGGATTGAACCACCCTGTTAAAAGGAAGAAGGTATTCTCACATATCTAACAACTCAAAGCTGACATTGCTTTCCTTCAAGAAACTCATATTCGTTGTTTTGATAACTCCCGGCTTCTATCAAAGTGGGCGGGTGAGCATTTTCATTCATCCTTTGCCGCTAAAGCTAGGGGAGTCTCCATTCTTATGAACTCAAATATTCCTTTTGAACTCCATAATAAAATATCTGATACAAATGGCCGTTTTATTATTGTTTCTGGTAAACTATATAACACTAAAGTTGCACTAGCAAACCTGTCTGCCCCCAACTTTGATGATGTTAACTTTTTTGAACGGTTTTTTCCCTCACTACCAGACTTAAACTCATACTCTCTTATACTGGGTGGTGACTTCAACTGTTTGTTGGATCCTAATCTGGATCGATCGTCCTCTGTTACCAGATCACCTACTAAATCTGCCTTAGCTATCGAATCGTTTCTCTCTAATTTTGGTATCTCTGATATATGGCGTTTCCTCCATCCTACGGAGAAAGATTATTCTTTTTTCTCACATGTTCACCATACCTTCACTAGAATTGACTATTTCTTACTCGAAAGCCAACTTATTCCATTTGCCCACTCTTGTGACTATCAGAGTATACTGATTTCTGACCATGCCCCAATTATTCTCTCTCTGAACTTTCCTGGTCTCCCTCAGAGGAACAAACACTGGCGGTTTGATTCTACTTTATTATCGGATGATGATTTTTTAAAATTTATTAAGGATCAGATAACCTTTTATTTTAACACTAATACATCATCTGAAGTGCCATCCCAGATTGTCTGGGATGCCATGAAAGCATATCTGAGGGGTGAAATAATCTTTTACACAGCAAATCTCAACAGAAGATCCCGTGCAGATCGATTAGACCTCATTAACCAGATTAAAGAATTGGATCAAATATATGCCCAAACTAAGAACCCTGAATTATACAGAAGCGCGTTGAACTCCAAACTAAATTTAACCTTCTGTCCACTCAACCTGTCGAACGCCAACTTCTCGAAAGCAAGAGTCGCTTTTACATTCATGGGGATAAGCCTGGTAAATTCCTACCCAATCAGCTGAGGCGTTCCAAAGACAAACAACATATTACAAAGAACCGGAAGGAGAACGGAGACTTTACATCGGATCATTTAGAAATTAATGACGCATTTAAAAAAAAAATATTCTCGGCTTTATTCCTCTGAATCTCTGAATGACAATATCTCTGTTGATCAATTTTTACAGAATCTGAATATCCCCTCACTTTCATCTGATTTCAAAGCCAAACTCAATGCGCCTATATCATCAGAAGAAATATCTTTTGCAATTTCTGCACTGTCCTCAGGGAAATCTCCTGGACCTGATGGGTTCCCTGTAGAATTTTATAAATCATTCTCTTCACTTCTTTCTCCTCAGTTACTTTCAGTATTATCTGACTCGTTTAATTACGGCAAATTGCCCCCCTCTTTCAATGAGGCATCTATTATTCTTCTTTTTAAAAAGGGCAAAGACCCAACAGAGTGTTCCTCGGAGAGGCCGATCTCTCTGCTCAATGTTGATGTAAAGATCTTAGCTAAAGTTTTGGCTCATAGATTAGAAACCAATTTTCCCTCCATTATCTCTGATGACCAAACAGGCTTTATTAAAAACCGTCTCACTTTTTTTAAACATTCGGCGTTTATTTAATACCTTATACTCACCTCCAACTGGGATTCCTGAAGTGTTATTTCCCTCGATGCGGAGAAAGCATTTGATCGTATAGAGTGGAACTACCATTTTGCAGTCTTAGAAAAATTTGAGCTCGGCCAAAGTTTCATCTCTTGGATCCAATTGCTGTACCTGTGTCCTACTGCTTCTGTTTTAACTAATTTTCAGAAATCCCAAGTATTTAATCTCAAACGTGGCACCCGTCAGGGGTGACCCTTAAGTCCCTTTCTCTTTGATTTGGCTATTGAACATCTGGCGATAGCATTTCGAAACTGTCCTGAATTGACCGGGATTTGGAGAGGGGGTGTTGAGCATAAAGTTTCTCTCAATGCTGATGACTTATTACTCTTTCTCTCATATCCGTCTACATCCTTACCTCTAATGTTTTCAGTTCTTGACCAGTTTAGCCAGATCTCTGGATATAAACTTAATTTAAATAAGAGTGAACTTTTCCCAATTAATAAAGAAGCACAAGAACTAACATTTCGTGATCTCCCTTTTAAAGTAGTCCATAATCAATTTACTTATCTTGGAATTACAGTCGCAAGGAAGTTTAAAGATCTCTTTCTTGAAAACATTGCCAATCTTTCATATGCTATAAAACAGAGTCTGGTACAATGGTCACCTCTATCTATGTCTTTGGTAGGTCGTATTAATGTTGCTAAAATGTATGTTCTCTCCAAATTTTTATACTTATTTCAATCTATTCCAATTTTTATTCCTAAATCTTTTTTTGATTCCTTAGACTCTATTATTTTGTCATATCTGTGGCAGAATAAGCGCTCTAGAATTAATAAAATCCATCTCCAAAAATCCAAAAAAGATGGCTTTACCTAACTTTCGTTTATATTATTGGGCAGCTAATATACGTTGTGCTACCTTTTGGTCTTTCTTCCACGGCCAACCCGAGTGAGCTAACTGGGTGGCAATGGAGTTGAGCTCTACTAAAGAATTATCTATCTCTGCACTTCTTGGCTCTGCACTCCCTAGTAGTCTGCCCAGATCAATAGCTAATCCTCTTGTTAGACACGCTTTGCGTATATGGGCTTAGTTCAGGAAATGCAATGGTTTCCAGGCGTTTTCCGTTTCCGGCCCTGTCGCACATAATCACCTTTTTTTTTTTACCTACTACGTACGATTCAACATTCCATGTTTGGTATAGGAAGGGCATTAGTCATTTTGAAGATCTTTTCATTGATAATCGCTTCGCTCCTTTTCAGCAGCTCTCTGTTGTTCAATCTGCCTAACGCTCATTTTTTCAGATATCTCCAAATCCGACACTTTATTGCTCCTTTAATTCCTAACTTTCCTGAAATGCCTGTGAAAAATGCTATGGACCAATTTCTTTCCATTAATCCTCTAGGTAAAGGTTTGATATCAATTATCCGAGATAAACTAGCAGCCTTACGACGGGCCCCTGTGGATAAAATTAAAATTGCCTGGGAGCAGGATTTTAATATCTCCTTATCCGAGGAGATCTGGGACTCAGTTCTCAAATCGGTTAACTCAACCTCTCGTTGTGCTCGCCATTGCCTTTTACAGTTTAAGATTGTTCATAGAGCCTATATGTCTAAATCTAAACTATCTCGATTCTACCCTAGCATTAGTCCGCTCTGTGATAAATGCAAGAGGGTCGTGGCCTCTCTCATCCATATGAACTGGTTCTGTCCCAGCGTGGAGAAATTCTAGAAAGATGTCTTCACTACGTTATCGTGTATTCTGAATCAGCACCTAGAACCAAACCCATTAATTGCTCTGTTCGGTTTTTGGGGCGAGACAGATTTATGCCTGGGTCCGACCAAATGCCGAATATTATCCTTTGCCTCTCTCCTGGCTAGACGTTTGATCCTCCTTAGATGGAGAGATGTTGCCCCGCCCACTAAGGCGCAATGGCTTAACGACATTATGGCCTGTTTGGACCTCGAAAAAATTTATTATTCAGTTTTTAATTCGGATCTAAAGTTCCATAATGTCCGGAGACCTTTTATCGAGTACTTTCATAGCCTTCCTCTTGACTAGGGTTTTTTTTTCCTTCTTCTTTTCGGTCCCTTGCTTTCAGCTCCCTTTTTTTTCTGGTAGTAGGCATTATTATCCTTTGTTGCTAAGTGTATTCACAGTATGGGAGTTTGACTGTCCTGACTTATACTCTCTATATTATGTTGGGGTCGGTCTGGAGTTGTTGTTTTTTTTCTTGTGTTGTGGGCTTGGGGAGGATACTAAGCTTACTTGTCTTTAATTTAGTTTTTTTTTGTTAAATTCTCTTCCTTTGTAGCATATTGTTATTGTATGCTTAATTTTGCACTGTATTAATGTTCCTCATTGGGATTTGGGGTTTTTAATTTGTAAAATGTTTTGAGAAACTAATAAAACAATTTAAAAAAAGAAAAAAGAAAAAAAATGCAAAGTGACACACTGCGGCTTGGTGCAAACACGGCAAGGGTATAGTGCTGAAGGGCCACAGGGTAGTGTTGTTCCGATACTGGAGAATGAGCGGCTGGCTTAGGTGAGGAATCCCCTCAATTATTGCAGTTGTAAATCATCCCAGAGCGTCACATTAATGTCAACAGTGCTACTGATTGAAGTGTAGTAATACTGTAGAACACCTCTCAAAGCATAAACTTTCAATGGAAAGAATGAAAATGTTTTGTATGGTGTATTATTGTAAATATATTATGAATAAAGTTTGCTTTTTAATAATCTGCACCCGACTGTGTACCTGTAGAATGATGTGAGTATAGATGTGCATAGTCCAGCACTCCAAGTGTTTTAGGCTTTGCTCTAGTGATCTGAAGTCGCTACTTCGAGCCTCAGCTGAGGCAGCGTGTTGTGTCCTTGAGCGAGGCACTTTACCAGATATTGTTCTGTGATGACACCGGTGCCAACCTGTATCGGTCCTTTCTCTTCCCGTGGACAATATTGGTGGCATGGAGAAGGATATTTGCAGCATGAACAACTGTCGGTCTACCAGAAAACCCTTTCCAGGCCTGCACTCTGGACACTTTCCAAGTTGCATATCCATGGGCTCTTGTGACTAACGGATGACTATAGTCCAGCTCTCATCAGCCTCATCAGTAAGTTCATATCTGTATTGCAATCCATTTGCCACTCTGTGGCCCTCTTCCGCAAATGATCAGGGTCTCCTTGTAATCTATAATAACCTTCATGAACTGGCATTTAACTATCCAATCTTCCTGACCCTATTCCAATTTACATGTCGTTCAGGTGTTAATGCAAAGATTACCAATTTTGATCTATATTTTACTTTTGTCCCTTGCTTCGGAAATTCCCTTAGCACATCCTCTTTCCTCGTTCTACCTATGTCGTCGGTACCCACATGGACCACCACAACTGGACTGTTCCCCTCCCACTGCAAGTTCCTCCACAGCGCAGATAAGATGTGCCGAACCTGGGCACAGGCAGATAAGACAGTCAGTTTGTGACTGTGCTGCAAGTTCTTCACCATGTCCCGTATACATCACTAAGCCGGAGTTATTGCATGCTCAGATGTAACCTGCAGGCTAGAGGTGTGAAGGAGCGCCTTATATCTACATTATTTGGTCTACCAACATAAAAATAGTTCTGGACATTGTCAGTGGAGTAGTGGATAAAGATCCTAAAATATGAAAAGATGTGCAGCTTTTATTCAGTGATACAGATATGGAAAACACTGGGGACCATAAAACTATCGAGTTTCCGTCACCTACAGCTTTACACAGCTGCTTCCTTTTTCTGGCAGGAACATTATAAATATAATTGTTAAAATATCCCGCAGAGAGGTCAACATTCGTAAAACGTTGTTAAACACTCAAAAATATTGTGAAGAATGCTGAAAAATAAACGTTCAGGTTTATGATGTGAGGAATTCCCTCAAGTATTGCTGTTGTAAATCAACAAAGAGAATGATTGCGCATCACAAAACAGTTTAACTATAGGCAGAAACAAATGCAGTTAACCCGTTGTAGTTCAGCACATGCAGGAATACCATCACGCGTTGGTATAGAATTAAAATATGACACATTATTATTAAAGGTTTTGCAATAATTTAAATTGTTGTTCCAATAGGAGTAATCATTCCAAGAAAGACTTCTTTGCAGATGGTGAAGGTTGTGAAACACAGTCTTGATGAATCTGCCCAAAATCTCCACTAATCACACTCAGACTCTTCTCTCTGACCTCCTGGAGAGCCATTGCCTGGATTGAAATTTTAGGCCAGCAGACACGAACAGACACACTATGTGTTATGCTGGAACGTCAGAACGGTTACGGGTTCTTGTATTCAATACGCAGAATGGTCTGTACTTTCAAAGCACATCACTAACTACTCTGATGTTGGCATTGCTTCTCTAGATCTCAGCTCACTGAACTGAGATGATAATGACACTGCAGGCCATGCTCCGAAGTCATTACTATTCCACGCCCACCGTTGGCCATGATGGTAATATTGTCTCTGGAGCCTTATGACTGAATACGGTGGTAATGATACAGCGCTTCCTTGTCATTCCCAAGGTATCCATATTATAAAATCGTCCTCTCTGCGTGGAATTCTGTTCGAGAGTTATCCAAGGAGACTTCCCTGCAGTCAGCTGATCGGGATTATCTAGCTCAAAGGCACCTATAAATGGTGTACATTACTGCTTCATTTGATTGCCTAACTAACAACTTAGGAGGAGAATTAGTCCAGATGCTACTGTCCTGCCATTTTCCCGCTAACCTTAAATGTAAGATCACCGCCTAACCCATACATCAGCATTTATGTTAAACGTGCATCTGATGTGTCGTCGTTCTAATATCAACAGTTTGCAATTTGTTAAAATGCATCTGGTCTAGATTCTTGTAGGTAAGCCACTGCACACCTGATTGCAAATTATATGAAATAAACACCAAAAGAAAAAAAAAAGAGATACTCTGTTTCTTAGACTGGATGGTTATGTTTTGTGATGTGTCACAGGGTTCAGTTCAGGGACGTAAGTTGTTGGAAAGAAAAATATGATACAGCTGTAAATCTGCCAAGATCAGGTTGTCCTCAAAAAGTGAGAGATTGTGCAAGAAGGGGACCAGTGATGGAAGCCGCCAAGAGATATATGACAAATCAGGGAGAATTAAACGTTTCAGTGGCTGAGATGAACCAGACTGCACAGAGAAAAACTGTTGGCCCTGTGCTTCACCAATGTTGTTGCTTTTCAATAGCCTTTATCATGCAGTAGTTTGGAGTACTCTTTTGTCTTCATGGTGTGGCTTTTGCTAGGACTGTCTCAACAGCAGTTGGACTTGCCAGATACTAGGAGGCCAGGAATGGCGGAGCCGTCACATAGAATATAGAGCTTGGAAATTTAGAGTCCTTCGGCCCACAATGTTGTGCCGACCACAATGTTGTAGCCTGGAATTTCCTTAAAGACTTTATTGTATCCGCTTGCACTACTGACGCCAGCAGTGCATTCCACGCACCCAACACTCTTAGTGTGAAAAACTTACCCCTGACAATATCCCCCTTGAAATAAATTCCAACATTGCATTTACCTTCTTTACCACAGACTCAGTTAAGAAAATAACTTTCTGGATGTCTGGCATTAGAAGTCCTATGTCCCTCTGCACTCCTGATGTTTGAACCTTCTCCCCGTTTACATAATAGTCCGCACAATTTTTACCCTTTATCAAATGCATTATCATATATTTCTCAACACTGTATTCTCTCTGCCACTGTTTTGTCTGTTCTTCCAATTTCTCTAAGTCCTGCTACAAACACTTTGCTTCCTCTGCACTACATACCCCTCCACCTATTTTCATATCATCCGCAAACTTCGCAACAAACAGTTCAATTTGATTATCTAAATCGTTGTAAAGTCGCGGTCCCAATACAGCCCCTGCGGAACACCACAAGTCTCCGGCAGCCAACCAGAAAAGATCCCTTCAATTCTCACACGCTGCCTCCTGCCTGTCAGCCATTCCGTTCTCCATGTCAGTATCTATTCCATAACGCAATAAGATTTTATCTTCTTAAACACTCTAATGTCTGGCACCTTATCAGACAATTTCTGAAAATGCATGTAAATGACAACATTTGCCTCTCCTTTATCTTCACAGCTTGTTACTTCCTCAACGAATCCGAACAGATATGTCAAGGAAGTTTCCTTTGACAGAATCTATGCTGAATTTGACCTATTTTATCATCAGTCTCCAAGTAGCTCGGAACCCCATCTTTAATATGACTCCAACACTCTCCCGACCTCTGAGTTTGGGCTAACGGGCCTGTCATTTATTTTCTTTTGCTTTTCTCCCTTCTTCAAGCATGGAGTGACATTTGCATCTTCCAGTCCCCTGGGAACATGCCAGATTCTAATCGTTTCTTGAAAGATCATGACGAATGCGTCTGTTATCTCTTCAGCAACCTCTCCCAGGAATCTGAGCTGTAGACCCTCTTTTCCCTATGACTTAACACCTCTGACTTTGCCAAGAAAGTGTTCCTTTTTTATTGGCAATGGCATTCACTCCATTAGCAAGGACTCAGTTGCAGACGGAGGAATAGAGCCCCGATTCTGCAGCTGCTCAGTCAGGCTGATGGGAATTAAATGTTGAGCAATAGTCGATGAACAACATCCTGACTTAGGCGTTTGTGTTGTCCACGTGGTCTAACGTCGTGTGAAGAGCCATTGAGATTGCATCTGTCGTTGACCTATTGTGGCGATAGGCAAATTGCAACGGTTCCAGGTCTATGCTGAGCAGGAGTTCAGTCTAGTCATGAGCAATCCCTCAAATCATTGTCATCACTGCAGATGCTAGTGCTACGGGGCGATAGTCATTAAGTCAACCCACATTATTCTTTTTAGGCACTGGTATAAATGTTGCCTGTTTGAAATAAGTGAAAGTTTGACAATCTCCTTAAATACTCCCACCAGTTGGTTGGCACGGGTTTTCAGAACCTTAACAGGTACTCCATCAGGACATTCTTCTTGTAAACCTGCTGGATTGTGCTTAGCTCTGTCATACTGGTTCTCTGTAGATGGAACAAGTCAGAGCATAGTGCAGCACAGGAACGGACCGTTTGGCCCATAATATCATGCCAAACCATCTGAAATGAAAATCAGTAAACCCCCAAACACTAATCCTTCTGCTGTAGACAAAGTCTATCTCACTCCATCTTCCTCATATTCATTTACCTATGTCAACATCCCGTAAAAGTCCCTAATGTATTTAACTCCAACACCATAGGCGATACTCGTCATCCAGCATACCGCGCACATCTCCTTTGAAATTATCCTCTCTCACCTTCAATGCATTAGACATTTCTACCCAGCGGTAAAAACACTCCATGTCTATTCGATCTGCAGCTTGGCACAATGTAATAAACCTCTACCTGATCTCCTCTCAGTCTCTGCTATTCCAAAGAAAACAGCCCGAATCACTTATGTTAGCACTTGCCCTTTAAACCAGACATCATGCTGGTAAACATCTTCTGCTCCTTCTCCAATGCCTCAAAATCCTTCCTATATTTTGTCAACTAGAGCTATATGCAATACTCCACATGTAGCTAACCGGAGTCGTTTTAAAACTGCAACATCACCTCTTGAACTTTGAGCTCAATAACCCAGTCAATAAAAACAAGCATTTGATAAGCATTCTTAACGACAGATTGACCTGTCTAGTCACTTTCAATGAGCTATAAACTCCGAGCTCAAACCTCTCTGCTCAGCAACACTGTTAAGTATCTTCCCTAAAATGTTAACGACTTGGTCTGGCCTACCAAGGTGCAACACTTCACATTTATCTGTGTTCCGGTCCATCTGCCATTTCTCTATCCCCATCTGCGAATGATATAAATTGCGCAGTATACTTTGCCAGTCCTCTTCACTATCCGCAACTGCACCACTCTCAGTACCATTCACAAACTTCACATAAAAAACTAGATGTTTTTTATAGAGGTTGAAGTCAACAAAAGTGTTTGTGGACTCGGGCTGATCTCTGAATAAGTTTCACAAGTTTCCTTCCAGACCCCAAAGGCGAGCTGGATGGTACATTCAATGACAGTAAGCTACTGTACTTTGTGTAGATGGGAGACAGGAGGACAGAGGAGAAATGAGACAGGGATTTACAGTGGTCAGGGTCAGGGCCATATCCATGACAGTTATGTCCTTCAGAGCCCAGGTTCAAGGTCATAACGCGAGATTTGGTCGTTCTTAGCGATCTCAGGAACAGTGGATTTGTCAAACTGTGGCTGGATGTTAATATTTTACAGAAAATAAGCTTATACTCTCAAACTGCGATATTGCCATTGTGTGCTGTCCTGGATCTGAGGAGGAGCTCTGAGTGGATCAGGAATTATACGTTATATACCTGGTTTCCTTTCAGAGACCAAAGGCGAGCTAGATGGTGTATTCATTGGCCCTAAGATACTGATATTTGTGTACACGGGTGACAGAAGGAAAGAGGCCTCCTTCCTCACTCTATACACTCACTATGTAGGATCTCTTCTCATTTTGTGACTGATTTTGGTGCTAATTTGCACCAGGGAATCTGGCTTTTCACCCTTCCTCTTCTGGCTCCCAGCACCCGCGAGGCAGCACGCCATCCTGCTGTCTCTTTTGCAGCGCAGTATCTCCTGTCTGACCCCACTGACTATTGAGTGACTTGTCACTCCCACACTTCCTGACTTTTCCCTTCCCCTCCACAGGGAAACCACCACGGGTTTTTTTTCCAGTTTTGAGCTTATGGAAATTAGTACAATCGAGTGCCCGCAAAAGTTTCCAAAATGAGTCAGTGGGCTCAAGTGACTGTCTGAGAACATCACTTAAAACTGCCACACTCTTCATATTGAAGATCAGAGAGATCAGGCCTAAAGGTCAGGAGTTGGATGCTGCAAATAGATGGTGACGCATCGGTTTCCTTCCAGAGACCAAAGGAAATCTGAATGGTGCAGTCATTGGCTGCAAGATTCGGTCATTTTTGTACAAAGGTGACAGAAGCAAAGGAGATGATATGAGACAGTGGAGTTACCATGGTGATGGTCAGCGCCATATCAATGACAGTCATGTACTTCCCAGACTGAGCCCGAGTTCACGGTCAGGGACTGAATAATACTCGCACCTTCCCTGTAGCCATCAGACGAAGTATTGACTTACTATTAGACCGGTAAGATATTAATAAATGAAAAAGGATCTAGTGCTTTCCCAGCGTATCTGACAAATAAGCTTTCCACGGTCTTCCAGCCAGGTACAATTGTGTAGTATAACAGAGGTGTAGATATCCTTAAGCATCATCCCTCATGAAGATGACAGAATTTGTCTTGTGGTTGTAATCGACACTTATCCCGCTGGAAGTCGAATATGAATGTGTATTCCAATAGTATTCATCGTGTGTGAATTTGCTTTCCTTGGAGCAGAGCATGGTACCAGTAATGTTTGAGACTTTAAATAGTCGTGAAGGTCATAGGTGGATGAATAAAAGGGAACATTTCCATTTAAATCTGGAGGTTTCACGTCCACGCAGAAGTGAGGTGATGCAGGCAGCGTGTCTAAGCAAGGCCAGGAGATACGCATGAAATGATGGAATGTGAGGAAGCCTAGAGGGTCAAGGGGACTGTGGAGAAAATGAGGACAGATCTCCATAGATAGGGGGCTTATTTCGGTCCGTCAGTTAATAGACAGATAGAGACTTGCCTTTGGTGGGTGAAGGTACTGAATGTCAAGGTAGGTGCCTCTGCTGGAACTTTAGAAACATATGTTGGGCCACATATGAAGCGTTGTGTACAGTCCTGGTCATTACACCCAGGGACATTCAGACATAGCGACATTAAAACTAGGAAAATAATCCACCACCAGCTGTCAGAAAAAAAAATGCAAATCTATGATCTCATCTCCCTTAAGGGAAGATTGGCACTATATGTAGAACGGAAAGATGTCAACAATATGCCAGCAAGTTCAGAGAAAAATAAAGTTGCTTGATGTGACAGAGAGCCAAGAAAGTGAGGCCCTGCTTCAGCTGAAAAGGCTGTAAGTTAAGGAATCTGAGTCTGACAGCATGGAACCAAGGGTACGTAAAGAAGTCTGTGATTAAAAATACAAAAACCTAGCAAGACATTTTCTTCAAAATTGTGTGAAGATTAGTGAACTACTTACGGATTTGAAAAGGGCTAACATGTTCCCGGTTTATAAGATGGGTGACTGCATTGACCCTTGTAACTCTTTACCAGTACGCTTAATATGTATTGTGGATGAAATAAGGGAAACATCAATAAAGAACGAGTTGGAAAAGCATCTGATAAGACCAGGCATGCAGCAAGTGGGAATGACTACGATCCACTGACATCTTCTACAAACCCATTGACTCCTATAAATTCCTTGACTATACCTCTTCCCACCCTGCCCAATGAAAAAATGCCATTCCCTATTCCCAGTTACTCCATCTCCGCCGCATCTGCTCCCAGGATGAGTCTTTCCGTTCCAGGACTTCTCAAATGTCCTCTTTCTTTCAGGATCGTGCTTTCCCTTCTGGCGTCATCAAAGATGCCCTCACCCGCATCTCCTCCACTTCCCGCATTTCAGCCCTTAACCCATCCTCCCGTCACCACAAGAGGGACAGGGTACCCCTTGTCCTCACCTAACACCCCACCAGCCTCCGGATCCAACACATTATCCTCCGCAACTTCCGCCACATTCAACAGGACCCCACCACCCAGCACATCTTTCCCTCCCTACCCCTCTCAGCTTTTCGCAGGAATCGCTCCCTCGCGATTACCTGGTCCTCACGTCCTTCCCCACAGAACTCCCACCCGGCACTTATACCTGTAAGCGCAAATGCTACAGCTGTCCACACATCTCCCCCCTTACCACCATTCCGGGCCCTAGACAGTCCTTCCAGGTGAGGGAACACTTCACCTGCTAGTCTGCTGGAGTTGTCTATTGCATCCGGTGCTCCCGGTGCGGCCTCCTCTACATCGGCGAGACCCGACGCAGATTGGGGGACCGCTTCGTCGAGCACCTCCGCTCCGTCCGTCATAATAGACAGGACCTCCCGGTTGCCACCCACTTCAACTATGCCTCTCATTCCCATCTAGATATGTCCATACATTGCCTCCTCTATTGCCATGATGAGGCCAAACACAGGTTGAAGGAGCAACACCTCATCTACCGTCTGTGTAGCCTCCAGCCTGGTGGTATGAACATTGAATTCTCCAATTTCCGGTAATTCCCTCCCTCTCCCTCTCCCCATATCCCAGGTCCCTTTCTGCCTCTCTCCCCTTTAAACTTTCTGCTCCTTTATCTCTACAGTTATTTTATGTTTATCCCCTCCCCCCTTTATCTTTGCTCTGATTGATTTTCCACCTGGCGCCTCTAGCCCTTCCCCCTCCCCTATCTCTATTACTGGGCTTCGGCCCTCTCTTCCCCACCATTCCTGATGAAGGGTCTCGGCTCGAAACGTTGGCTGCTCTTTTCTCACGGATGCTGCCTGACCTGCTGAGTTCTTCCAGTGTTGTGTACGTATTCTTCGATCCACAGAATCTGCAGTTGTATTTTTGTGAATAAGTTGATGCTGCTTCGAACAGAGCCAATAATGTGTTAAAGGACAGACAAATGGCTGGATGGCGTGTTGATTGGCCCACAAAGTCATGCCGAACTAACTAAAAATTAAATCAGAAACCACCACCCACTAAAACTATTTCTTCGTACCGTCACAACGCCCATATCCCTGAAACTTCCTCGTATACATGTACCTCTCTTAAACGTCCCTTAATAGCCTCTGATGTATTTGCTTACCAGCAAGTGCATTCCAGTCATTTACCACACTCTGAGAGAAAAAAAAAAACAGCTATCCCTCACATCTCCTTTGAAACCGCGACCTCTCACCAGTAATACGGTCTCCCAAACTACGTCGGGTCTCACAAATGTACAGGAGGCTACACCAGGAGCAGCAAACACAGTAAAGGAGTCCAACAGACTCACAGGTGAAGTGTCGCCTCAACGGGAAGGACGGTATAGGTGCAGGTGAAGTGTTGCGTCACCTGGAAGGACTGGAAGGATGGTAGAGGAAGCGAAGCCACTTTCGTTGAAACAGGAAGACATCGTCTTCGCTCTAAAATGAAAAGCCTCATGCTGACAGCAGATTGAGTGGAGACCGAGGAATTAATAAAAGGGGATGGCGTTCTTACTTAATGTGCAACGGAGTAGTCTAAATAACTGTGAACGTCCGTGGGTTTATAATTAATATCCCCTTTCTCCGGAGATAGAAAGAGTGATATCAAAAATGTTAGGGAGGTGTTGGAAATGGATCAGGAGACTTTGAGGGCAGGGTGGAAGTTGGAGGCAAAGTGGGTAAAGTCGCCGAGTTGATCACGGGTGTGGAGACAGCAACAATGCAGTCGTCATTGTAGCATTGGAAAGTGCAGGCGGGTCACCAGTGTAGGCTTGGAATATAGACATATATAGACCACGTAACCGACCGACAGGCAGGCATAGCTGGGACCCAGGCGAGGCTCATAGCTACCGCTTCTGATTGCAGGAAGTCGGTGGAGACAAAGGAGAAATTATTGAAAGTGAGAACAGGATCCACTAGGCGGAAGAGAGTGGTGGAGGAGGGGAACTGTTCAGGTCTGGTGTCTTGAAAAAAAAAAAGAAGTGATAAGCTTTGAGGGCTTCCTCGTGAAGGGTGAACGTGGAAAGGGACTGGACATCCATAGTAGAAATGAAATTATGGGGGCCATGGAATTTGATATCATTGCAAAGAACAAGTGCATGTGATGTGTCACGAATGTGGGTAGGATGGAATTGGACTATAACAGGCGGGATATAACAGCGTCGAAGTAAGCCGATATGAGTTTAATGGCGCAGGAACAATCTGATACAATGGAGACCAGGATCTCCTGGTCTTATTTTGAACATAAAGAAATTTATACAAATCAAGTACAGGCAAAAATCACTCAAAATGTTACTGGACGCGGGCTGACGGAGAAACTGCTACGCTCATGACACTGAAGGTATTGAATATCAGGCCCACAGACCAAATATTGGATGGTAGGAATAGAAAGTGACTTCTCTGATTTCCTTCCAGAGACCAAAAGTAAGCTGGATGGTGCGGTCATTGGCCGAAAGAAGAACTGGTAGACAGGGACGATCCTGTGGTCAAGTTCAAGGCCATATTCAGGACAGTTACGTCCGTCCAATTCTGTGCCCGAGTTCATGGTTAGAATGCAAAGTTTGCTTTTGGATGAAGTGCTGCCAGATCAAGTGCCAGACCTCGGGAACAACTCTCGCCGATCCCGGGATCAGTATAGTTGTTCCACTGCGGCTGGGTGAGAACATTTTACTGGAAATGTGATTTCACTCACCGAGAGCGTTACTGCCATTGAGTTCACTGCTGGGTCTGTGGAGGAGCTCTCAGCGGAACTGGAATTATACCTTATTTCCAATCAGTCCACTGGGAACAGCACCTTGGTAGTGAAGAACCATTAGGGATTATGTTATATTGGCATTCGGTGTATAGATCTCCCAAGCAAAATATACATATGAATAGAACTCACTGCTTTGCTGCCCTCTGGGACCCTTTCAGTGTCCTAGTCAATTGAACTCATAGCTTCTGCCTATTTGTCATATACTAGTTCACAATTCGTCCACTGTGCAATCACAACCTTATAGAAGGCAAAGGACAGGGACTGAATTACATTCTCACCTTTCCCATGAACATTCGGAAGAAATATTGACATACCTTTCCGGTCAGATGTGAATGGATGAAAGCGGGTCTAGTGCATTCCCGGCGCATATGATGAAATAAATCTGGGTACAGGTATTGATGGTAACCGACATCTCGATGAAATCTGCTGTCATCCCTGATGAAAATTGCGTAGTGTGTCATCAAAATGCCTGTTATAATCGATATCTCATGGTTTAAGCCCGGTGGGAAGGAATATTCTACTCGGGTTATTCTTGTGTGACTGTTTTTGTTTTTTTTTGGAGCAGAGGAAGATCACGATTGAGATAAAAAAAAGGAGTCATATTTGATATTGTAAAAAGTACTGAGGGTCATAGGTGAATGGATAATGAATAATGGGACACGGTGTGCTATCACACCAACAAGAGGGGAGGTCTGCCTAGATCTGAAACATTTGCGATAGAATTTTGTGTACGGAAGTTGTTGAGCCTTTTGGAACAACTGATCATGACATTGTTAGTTTCGAAGTATTTTTGTGGAGTATATCTCCTAAAGCCTAAGCCATTAAATTGAATTTCACAATGGTAAAGGTTGCACAGATGTGGCAAAGACTTCATAAGATAAACTGGAAGGCAATGGTTGACGTCGAGTCAGTTTTGAAACTAAGTTATGGATTTAAAGGGGCAATACGGCAGTTCAGGAAACAATAATCGGGGGATGCAATAAAATGCATAGATCAGCTACATGCATGAATAAAGATATGTATACAAAATATTGAAGAAAAGCCAGCTATTTAAGGAATATAGAAAAAAAACATTAATGATGTTAACCATAGGATATATGGAACTATAATAGCTATAGTCAATAGGCAAATTCTGATTGCCAAACATATTGCGGATACTGCTAAGATTAACCCCAAGAGATTTTTTGAAGATCTCATTTGGAAAAGAAAGGAAAGGAGGAAGTTAAAGCAACACATACAAAATGCTGGTGGAATGCAGCAGGCCAGGCAGCATCTTTCGGAAGAAGTACAGTCGACCTTTCGGGCCGAGACTCTTCGTCAAGACTAACTGAAATAAGAGATAGTAAGAGATTTGAAAGTGGGAGGGGGAGGGGGAGATCCGAAATGATAGGAAAACATAGGAGGGAGACGGATGAAGCTAAGAGCTGGAATGTTGGTTTGCAAAAGGGATACACAGCTGGAGAGGGGAAAGGATCATGGGACGGGAGGACTAAGGAGTGGAGCACTTTAGGGAGATGGAGAGCAGGCAAGTCTTATTATATAACCATATAACGATATAGCAATTACATCACGGAAACAGGCCCTTCTAGTCCCCGCCGAACGCTTACTCTTACCTAGTCCCACTGGCCCGCACTCAGCCCATAGCCCTCCATTCCTTTCCTGTCATTATATTCATTCAATTTTACATTAAATGACAATAACGAACGTGCATCTACCACTTCTATTGGAAGCTCGTTCCACACAGCTACCACTCTGAGTAAAAAAAAATCCCCCTCGTGTTACCATTAAACTTTCGCCCCCTAAATCTCAACTCACGTCCTCTTGTTTGAATCTCCCTACTCCCAATGGGAAAAACACCTATCCACATCAACTCTATCTAGCTCCCTCAGAATTTTAAACACCTCTATTAAGTTCCCCCTCAGCCTTTTACCCTCCAAAGTATAACGACATAACTTGTTCAATCTTTCCCTGTAACATAGGTGCTGAAACCCAGGTTACATTCTCGTAAATCTTCTATGTACTCTCTCAATTTTGTTAACATCTTTCCTGTAACTCGGTGTCCAGAACTGTACACAATACTCCAAATTTGGCCTTACCAATGCCTTGTACAATTTTAACATTACATCCCAACTCTTATACTCAATGCTCTGATTTATAAAGGCCAGCATACCAAAATCTTTCTTCACCACCCTATCCACATGAGATTACACCTTCAGGGAACTATGCACCATTATTCCTAGATCACTCTGTTCTACTGCATTCGTCAATGCCCTACCATTTAACATGTAAGCCCTATTTGGATTATTCCAGCCAAAATGTAGCACCTCACACTTATCAGCATTTAACTCCATCTGCCATCATTCAGCCCATTCTTTTAACTGGCCTAATTTTTTCTTCAAGCTTTGAAAACCTACTTAGTTATGCACAACGCCACCTACCTTAGTAACAGATGGATAGATAGATAGATAGATACTTTATTCATCCCCATGGGGAAATTCAACTTTTTTCCAATGTCCCATGCACTTGTTGTAGCATAACTAATTACATACAATACTTAACTCAGTAAAAAAATATTATATGCATCTAAATCACTATCTCAAAAAGCATTAATAATAGCTTTTAAAAAGTTCTTAAGTCCTGACGGTAGAATTGTAAAGCCTAATGGTATTGGGGAGTATTGACCTCTTCATCCTGTCTGAGGAGCATTGCATCGATAGTAACCTGTCGCTGAAACTGCTTCTCTGTCTCTGGATGGTGCTATGTAGAAGATGTTCAGAGTTATCCATAATTGACCGTAGCCTACTCAGCGCCCTTCGCTCAGCTACCGATGTTATCGTCTGCATTCTTACAAATCCAATTTACTACCTCATCAACCAGACCATTAATGTACATGATAAACATCATTGGACACAGTACAAATCCAGAGAGACACTAGTTACCGGCCTCCGACCTGACAAACAGTCTCTGTGGCATCTCCCACCCAGCCACTGTTGAATCCATTTTACGGCTTCTATGTTAGTACCTAACGATTGAACCTTCTCAACTAACCTTCCGTGCGGAACCTTGTCAAAGGCCTTACTGAAGTCCATATAGACAACATGCATGGCTTTACCCTCGTAATCTGTCCTCGTAACCTCTTCAAAAAATTCAATAAGGTTTGTCAAACATGACCTTCCACACACAAATCCATGCCAACTATTTTTAATCAGACCCTGTCTATCCAGATAATTAAATACACAATCTCTAAGAAAACTATCCATTAATTTCCCCACCACTGACGTCAAACTGACAGGCCTATAATTGCTAGGTTTACTCTTAGAACCCTTTTTAAACAGTCGAAGCAGATGAGCAATACGCCAATACTCCGGCACCATCCCCGTTTCAAATGACATTTTTAATATTTCTGTCAGAGCCCCTGTTATTTCTACACTAACTTCCCTCAAGGTCCTAGGGAATATCCTGTCAGGCACTGGAGATTTATCCACATTTATATTCCTTAAATGCGCCAGTACTTCCTCCTCTTTAATCGTCATAGTTTCCATAACTTCCCTACTTGTTTCCCATATCTTACACAATTCAATAACCTTCACTTTAGTGAAGAAAATAAATTGCTCAAAATCTCCCCCATCTCTTTCGGCTCCACACAGAGCTATCCACTGATTCTCGAAGTGACCAATTTTATCCCTCACTATCCTTTTGCTATTAATATAACTGTAGAAACCCTTCGGATTTATTTTCATCTTACTCGCCAAAGCAACCTTGTATCTTCTTTTAGCTTTTCTAATTTCTTTCTTAAGATTCTTCTTACATTCTTTATATTCCTCGAGCACTTCATTTACTCCATACTGCCTATATTTATTGTAAGTTAAGCATATTAGCAGTCATAGTGTGGTGTCAGATTATGCAGAGGACGCCATAGCTGATACTCTTACTGCATATTTTGTTAAGGTATTCAATTGTAAAGATGGTAGCAATATGCCGGTAAGTGTAGAGAAAAATAATGTAGTTTAAGTGACTTATATACCTTAAAAAGTGAGTTGCTGTTTCAGCTGCAAAGGCTGAAAGTTAGTAAATCTCCAAGAGCAGATAACATAAATCCAAGTATACTGTGATGCAAAATAGAAATCCCAAACATGCATTGTTGAACATTCAGTTAAGAATTGTTATATCACAAAATACTGACTTAGTACCAATGTGCAAGAAAGGGGGCCGCACTGACTGTGCATATATAGATCCGTAAGCTTAGCATGCATCGGAGTTAAGATAATGGAAACACTAATGATGAATGAGTTGGAACATCAGCTGATAAGAACAGGCACGTTAGCAGAATGCCTGTATGGATCCGAAAAGGGAAGCAAATCATGCATTACTAATATTCTGTAATTCTATAAAGAAACAACTAATATTTATGATAAAAATAGAGAGATTGATATTATTTACTGGAACTTTCAGAAGGCTTTTGACAAGGTACCAGAGAAGAGGTTAATAATCAAATTGCAAGAGGTAGGGATTCAAAGTATAGGTGTGTAAATGGGTACATAATTGGCTGAACAAACTGAAAACAATGATTTACTGTGAGAGGAACCTTTTCCCAATTAGAAGATGTTAAAAGTAGAGTTCCACAAGAATAAGTTTTGGGGCCGCTGCTGTTATTGAATTGCATTAATGATATGGTTAAGCAGATAACAAAGCACATAACAAGTTAGATTACAGATGACACAAAATTAAGGAAAAGGCTGATAACATTCAGTCAGTAGAATCAATAAACTTAGATATAAACAAAATGCAGACATATATGGCAGATGAAATTCAATGTGTGCTTCCTTGAATACTGTGCATAATTTTGATCTCGCTATTTTGTGAAGAATGTGAGAGAGCTCAGAGAAGGGCGACGAGACTCATTTCTGGATCGTAGGGCATGAGCTATGAAGAAAGATTGAAACTGTTAAATATTTTTAGCCAAAGTTGACGTAGAATGAGAGCAGATATGACAGAAGAATTCAAACTCATTAAGGGTAGAGTTAAAGTGGATGCCAGCAGCTACTGGAAAATTAACCCATCAACATGTTGCATGGTCCTGGCGGTGGAAGGAACCCAAGTGCTGAACACGGGCGCGGAGGCCGAGGAGGGAAACGCTGACGTCCTAGTGAGCGTGGGAAGAGTTCCAAGGGGGGTTTTACCCGGAGTCTTTGTCTTAATAGATAATTCAGGAACAAAACTTAACTTAGAACTGATGGTCCTAAACACAATGGAGTGAGGTTACACGTACAAGAGTCGACCAACGAACTGGCACCTTTTAGTGCTAGTGACAGGACTCTTATACTACTCTGGTTGATGGAATGCAAGTGTTCGTAATTATTGGAACTTGGAATAAATTGGGAACTAAACGAAGTGTTAAAAGCCCAATTCCTGAGTAAGACAGCCAGGCGCCAGAAAGGACCATGACAAAACAAGGACAATGGATCACCCATGGAGTGTGCCGAAAGGGAGTTTTCAGACACACATCGGGAAGCATTTCATTACACCGTGAGTTGTGGACACATGGAACAAACTAACTAGTTGTGTAGTTGAGCGTAGTGCCTTAGGAACTTTCTAATCTAAACTCGATAGTGAATTCTAATATTATTGACAAGCATACGTCATTTTTTCATTCTCCCTCAGTGCATGAGCTGAGAACAATGGAACTGAATCCAGTAATGTACATTAATAATTAACAGTGTGTATGGATTAATTGTTCCCATGCACACAGTTGAAGTACTAATCCAGCAGCATCATGTGAACTGGAACAAAGTATAATGAAATTATATATCATTTAGACGACAGGTGGAATAATATAGTTCTTCAAAATGCTATTTGAAAACATAGAAGTAATTATATATGATGAGTCAGTGGAAGATTTATCCAACAAAATGCAATATATGTATGAACCGTACTCTCCCCACACACTCACAATTTATCAGAGACAGACAGGTACAGAATGAACCCCTCTGTCTCACACTGTACCAGAGACTGACGGTCGTCTCAATTTCATTAAATCTGACAGATTTGATACGCTCCTGAAAGACTACTACATCGCAACAACAAATACAAATGCTGGAGGAACTTTGTGTTGCCTCGTATTTCGACCTTGTTCTCTGTATTAAATCTGTTCATACAGGTGTGTGTGTGTGTGTGTGTGTGTGTGTGTGTGTGTGTGTGTGTGTGTGTGTGTGTGTGTGTGTGTGTGTGTGTGTGTGTGTGTGTGTGTGTGTGTGTGTGTGTCTGTGCGCGCGCGCCTTTGAATGCATGCTGGTCTGCGACTGAAAAGGTGTTCTGAGGGACAGTTCGAAATGGGAACCTACAGGATCAGTCTAGTTTCTCTCCAGTTGTAGATGAATAATTAGCCAAACAAAAATAGAAGAAATCTTTAAACGTAACTGCTTGGTGGCAACGTTCAGACTTTGTAAAGAAAACTACCGACCCTATTTATCTTCAATATGACCAATATTTATATCGTAATGATTTTTTTTAATCAAGCAGCCGGTAACCGAGAAAGTCAGTGAAGTGTATAACCGTATCTCTAGAGATTAATTCTATGTATAAATCAGAGAGGATTTGAATGGATCAGATCGGAGTGTCTGCCAGAGCTGTGAATTCAGGAACCACAGAAATCACAGATTCTGACTGAAATGGTGTATCCAGTTATATTGCGGATAGAACAATTTTACTTTCCTTTTGTTTCAGCCTTTGGAATTCTCGGTAATTCGCAGAGTCACATGCTGTTGGTGGAAAATGAAGTTTAATTGTCATGTTGTGATTGTTTCTGTCGCTGGTTTCCACTGTCGCCTGCCGAGTTCCGGTATTCCGCATTTGATGAATGGAGTGGAAACACAGGGACTGTAGATGTTGTGATTTAAGTCAAAATACAAACGGCTGCAGGAATTCAGCGAAACCTCCAACGTATGTTGAACTGAACGGGTCAGGGAGCGTTCTCCTAGAGGTTTGGATCAATAATAGGATGTTCGGGTCTCTGTGGTTTTGGTCTTGTAGCAGCTGCACTGCATTTGCAAATATTGTGTTTATTCAGCCCTAGGAGACCACACCAATTGATTGTCTGCATTAATAAGTAATCGATTGGTTCAGTTGGGTGCAACAATCAAACTAACTGGTAGCAACACTGACTCAAACGCGAGGAGTTCCGTGCTGTGGACTTTAAATAAACCAATACGATATGACTGAATATAAAAGCTGTCGATATAAAACATAGAGAAGCCATTGCTGAGCCCGATTAACAAAATCGACGTAGTGGATCATTGTTATAGATACTGTGAAATGCAGTACTTGTGAAGTGTATGAGATTAAGGAAGCTACGGCTTTACTCTTTGGAAAGGAGAAGGATGAGAAGAGACGTGATAGAGATATACAAGATATCAAGAGAACTAGATAGAGTGGACAGCCAGCGCCTCTTCCCCAGAGTACCACTGCTCAATACAAGAGGACATGGCTTTAAGGTAAGTTGTGGGAAGTTCAAGGGGGATATTAGAGGAAGGATGTTTTACTCAGAGAGTGGTTGGTGCTGGAATGCCTGCCTGAGTCAGTGGTGGAGGCAGATACACTAGTGAGCACTGGACAGGTATATGGAGTGATTTAAGTTAGGGGGTTATATGGAGGCTTAGATTAATTTAGGGTTTAAGGGTCGGCACAACATTGTGGGCCGAAAGGGCTGTACTGTGCTATACTAGTCTATGATCTATGTTTATATTATAGTTACATCTGACACTCTTACAGACATCTGACTACGGTGCCGAGTTCGCTACTGGAAATGAATTCCTCTCCCCTACTTCCCGTTGATGGATTCAGTGGGAGGTGTCATGTCTGTCTGTGAGATTGTGTCAGACTGCGTTGTATCAGTCAATGTTTTGTTGTAAAGTCAGTGAGGTGGCAAATGTTGGAATAGGAAACAAACTCGGATAATGCTGGAAAAACTGACCGCAAGCAGCTTGCATGGAAAGAGAAACCAATTAACACTCGTGTCCGGGGTCTCTCTGAGAACAGCTCTGTGGAGAGAAACTTTAACTGTTTATCCATGTATTCTGTTTTGCCTGGATGATTATTTTCAGCATTCCCTGTCCTTGCTCCGTCTTTCGGCTGTTCCGACGCAGGCAGGGATGCCATGGAAGCTGATGATGGTCTAATGGAAGAAAACCGCCATCAGCGCCCGGATTTATTTATTTCATCCAGGCGAGACGCGGAATGCACCGATAGAAAATGTTTCATCCAGTATTGACTGTGCTTTAGCTTTCCTCTACTACTTCTCATTTCGGTCAATAGTAACCAAACCGTATTCAGATCATACTGATTTTATTTTACAGTGTAAATCCTTCTCTGTCCCCGTCATCTCTACGCCCTCTATCGATTGTTCCACCGCTAATTGTAAAAATAAAGTGGAAAGATTACAGGATTGCCTCAAACTGCTGCATTGAATTCCGCTCAGTATTTTCTCAACTTGCTGTTCCCTGTCTCTTTTTCAGCGAACTTAGTGGCGATTGTGATCCTGTCCCGGGGAAAGTGCGGTCTCTCCAAATGTATCACTCGCTACCTGGTGGGAATGGCAGCGGCCGATCTCCTGGTCGTTATCTCGGATCCGCTTCTGAGGAGGACTGCTTGGATTTATTTTCCCCGATCATTCCTATCCATCACTCCTTTGTGCAGCCTTGATACTTGGTTGATTTTTGCGAGCACTGCGACCTCAATCTGGCTGACTGTCGCTTTCACCGTCGATCGATTTGTGGCTATTTGCTGTGAGAAGCTGAAAACAAAATATTGCACCTTGAGAACGGCGGCTGTGGTTATCGGGACAGTGAGTGGGCTGGCCTGTTTGGAGACTGTCCCCTGGGGCTTTGTATACGAACCTAGAGAAATAATTGACGGTGTTCCCTGGGGTTGTGTTTATACACCAAGCTACACAAACTCAGTCTCTTGGGCGAGATTTGAAATGTTTCACCGCATTTTAACCCCTTGTGTCCCATTCTTTCTGATTTGGCTGTTCAATATTCTGACTGTCAGGCGGATTCTCGCGGCCAGTCGAGCCCGCAGGGGGCTCCGGGGACAAAAGAGTGGAGAGAATGACAAGGACCGGGAGATGGAGAACCGACGGAAATCTATCGTTTTGCTCTTCAGCATATCTGGTAGTTTCATATTATTGTGGATAACACAGGTGGTATTTTCTATCTATAGACGGATTTCAATGAGTTTTGATCATTCTGTCACGGGTCCCCACTACATCACAAATCACACATCGGGAATGCTGCAGATTCTCAGTTCCTGCACCAACACCTGTATTTATGCATTAACTCAGAGCAAATTCCGACAGGAACTAAAGAATGCGTTGAAATACCCACTGAATCTGATTTTGAAACTTACAATACGTTAGAAATAAATGTTGTACAATATTACGATTCATCTGCCTCCCTGCTCGATATTCTATATGCCACCTCTGGGTAAATGGAAACAATCTGAAGAGCAGAGTTACTAAACAAATACCAGTAAAACAGCAGATTTTTTTGCAATTTAC
The DNA here is from genome assembly GCF_048418815.1 of Hemitrygon akajei. Classification (NCBI taxonomy): domain Eukaryota; kingdom Metazoa; phylum Chordata; class Chondrichthyes; order Myliobatiformes; family Dasyatidae; genus Hemitrygon; species Hemitrygon akajei. Next base: position 29,279,806 of record NC_133151.1, on the reverse strand, counting down.
TTTTATTGAAGTTCATCATCAAACAAATATTTCCATAAGCTATATATATATCTTGTACAATTATATGATATAACCATATATGCCACAACTCTCCATATAATATTTATCTGAGTTAAACACGTATAGAAAAGAGAGGAAAGAAATAACAAACAAAAAATGGAAACTTTGTACAAGTAGGGAGTGATTTTTTTCACAAAATATTCATTGAGTTGTCAGGATAAAATCAGGACTATGAGGTGTTATGTAGTTGAAACATTTTTCCCAGTATGAATCAAATTGTTTCGACTTATGAATAACAGACGCTGTTATCATCTCCATTTTGTAAATGTCCATTTTAATTTACATTCCATGCATTTAAGGTTGGGCTCTGCTGTGTTAACCATTTCCTAGAAAGAGTCAATTTACCTGCCACCAGCAGTATGTTCATTAAATCTTTATCTCTTTTCAATCAATCATGAGATATATACCCAAAATATATGGTATTATTTTCTAAGGTTATTTCACTTTTAAAGATGACTGGAGGGCATTGTGTATTCCACACCAATAGTCTTTCATAAAGGGTCATTCCCAGAAAATGTGATAATCGTCTTCATTTTGATTTCCACAATTTCTACAGCAAACAGGGAGGTTACTAGCATAATGGGATATCTGAAAGGGAGTAATAAAATATCTTATCAAGTTTTTCCATCCGAACTCCCTCCATTTCTGTGAACCGGTACACTTCCATTGATACCTCCATTTTCTTGTCCATTCTTCCTCATATAATTAACACTCCTTCCTTCTCCCATTTTGTTTTAATGTATGAAATTGAATGTGTTTTAAGATTTGACATCCCCTTATACATGCTTGAAATGATTCTACTACCATGATCTGAATTACATGCTTTTCTAAATAGCTCTATCAGACATGTTCTTTCCTTGGCTACATTTTTAACCGTGCTATTAACTTAATGTCGCATCTGTAAATACCGATAAGAGTCTTGGTTTTCTACTAAGTGTTTCTCTTTAAGCATTTCAAAACTGAACAGTGTTCCTTCTTTCATTATGTTGCAAAGAACTGTTATTCCTTTAGCTGTCCAGTCCTTAAATCTAGTGTCCAGTTTTTCGGTGTAAAATCCGAGTCATATGCACACCATTTAAGGACTGCAATATTTCCCTCTTGTTTATACTATTTTATAATAATTTCCATATTTTAAGAGTGAATTCACCCATGGGTTATCAATCGTATTTATGTTCCTATATAGGTTGTTGTTGGCCATAATTGCCTGTTTGGGAACGGGAATTGTTCCCTCCAGAATGTTTTTTCCTTTGAGCGTCATATGATGGATTGCACCAACATATCACCGCTCTCAACTGTGCTGAAAAATAATAATATCTAAGACAAGGTAGGCCCCATCCCCCTTTCCCCTGGCTAATTGCAAAGTTTTGAGACAAACTCTAGGCCTTTTACCTTGCCAAATATATCCTGATAACATTTTGTTCCATTCATTGAATTGATTTTGATCAATCTCTATTGGTTGGGTCTGAAAAATATATAATAGTCTGGGCAGTATATTCATTTTAATAGATTCAATCCTTGAACGGGGAGTAAAAAAGGAATTACGTCCCATCTCGTTATAACTTCCTTAATTATTTTTTATATATAGGCTGATAATTGCATTCTGATGATCTTGACAAATCTTTTGGCATAATGATGCCAAATATTTGAAAGACTCTGTTTGCTATGCCCAGGGATATTTACCTTCAATTTCCCTTGGTGAGCAATAGTTATATGAAAGTAATTGGGGTTTATCTATGTTGACCTTGTACCCTGATAATTGACCACATTGTTCAAAGGACTGCATCAATTCAGGTAAATAATATGTTGGTTGCCCTAGATAGATGAAAATGTCATCCACGTAACAAACTAATTTAGGCTCCGTCCCTTTAATAGTAATTCCTCTGATACCTTCATTTTCTCTGATGTATTGAGCGAATGGTTCCAGACATAACGCGAAGAGTAGCGGTCAACATGCACAACCCTGTCTCGTGCCCCTTTGTAGGGTAAGACTATTTGATAAATATCCATTGATTTTAATCCTAGCAGTAGGGTTGTCATATAATGCCTGCATAGTTTTAATAATTGTGTCATGGAAATCAAATCTATGTAAAACTCTGTAAAGTAAATTCCAATCAGCCGAATCAAATATGTTTTCAGCGTCCACGCTTATTACTATTGCATCAATTTAATTTTTTTGTATATGATCCATAATGTGAAGTGTCCTTCATATCTTGCTTTTAGCGTTGTTGTATAAAACCTGTCTCAAGTCAAGTTAAGTCACATCACTTTTAATGTCATTTCGACTATAATTGCTGGTTAAATGAGACAATCTTTTTCAGGACCATGGTGTTAAGTGACACAGTACAAAAAAACTAGACTCAACTACATAATAAAAAACAACACAGAGAAAGCAACACTAGACTACAGACCTACACAGGACTGAATAAAGTGCCCAAAAATGTGCAGGCATTTACAGTAAATAATAAACAGGACTTTAGGGCAAGGGGTCAGTCCAGGCTTCGGGTATTGAGGAGTCTGATAGTTTGGGGGAAGAAACTGTTACATAGTCTGGTCGTGAGAGCCCGAATGCTTCGGAGACTTTTCCCAGACGGCAGGAAGGAGAAGATTGTATGAGGGGTGCATTGGGTCCTTCATAATGCTGTTTCCTTTGCGGATGCAGTGTGTAGTGTAAATGTCCGTGATGGCGGGAAGAGAGACCCCGAGGACTTTCTCAGCTGACCTCACATGCGATCCGAGATGGTGCAATTTCCGAACCAGGCAGTGATGCAGCTGCTCAGGATGCTTTCAATACAACCCCTGTAGAATGCGATGAGGATGGGGGATGGGAGATGGACTTTCCTCAGACTTCGCAGAAAGTAGAGACGCTGCTCGGCTGTCTTTGCTCTGGAGCTGGTGTGGAGTGACCTGGTGAGATTGTCCGCCAGGTGAACACCAAAAAATTTGGTGCTCTTAACGTCCTCTGCCGAGGAGCCGTCGATGTTCAGCGGGAAGTGGTCGCTCCGTTCTCCCCTGAAGCTACCAGCTATCTCTTTTGTTTCGTTCACATTCAGAGACAGGTTGTTGGCTCTGCACCAGTCCGTTAGCCGCTGCACCTCCTCTCTGTAAGCTGACTCGTCGTTCTTGCTGATGAGATCCAGCACAGTCGTGTCATCGGCGAACTTGATGATGTGGTTCAAGCTGTGTGTTGCAGCACAGTCGTGGGTCAGCAGAGTGAACAGCAGTGGACGGAGCGCACAGCCCTGGGGGGGGGGGGCGTGCTCAGCGTAATGGTGTTACTCCCGATCCGGACTGACTGAGGCCTCCCAGTCAGGAAGTATAAGATCCAGTTGCAGAGGGAGGTTTACAGTCCCAGTAGGTTCAGCTTTCCATTCAGTTTCAGGGGGATGACAGTGTTGAATGTTGAACTAAAGTCTATGAACAGCATCCGAACGTATGTGTCATTTTTGTCCAGGTGCGTTAGGGCCAGGTGGAGGGTGATGGCAATGGCGTCGTCTGTTGAGCGGTTGGGACGGTACGCACACTGCAGGGGATTGAGTGAGGGGGGCATCTATGGATAAATATCCCTGAGCCCACCCGGTTACCACCTGGGCTTTAGAACCATCTGTAAAGTTAGGCAAAAAGGAAATAATACTAGCTGCCGTAAATGACCAGACGCCCTCTCACCACCACAAGAGTTTGTTTATCCTCTAGTAATCTCAAATCTATTCCCACAACTGGAAATGTTCATGATGGACCTCCTGGCCAGACCACTTGTCCAAAAATCCCCAGGACCATATTACACACATATTCTGTAAGTATCTGCAGAAAACATTTATCAGCTCTGCCTGTATATTCCCAACAAACCATTAAAACAGAATTAGTCCGACGTGACGTCCTCACCCTATTAATCAAGTCCAGTTTGCAAGGCTCATTTTTTTTTCCTCTCGGCATGTCGAGAAACATCTCGCCTTGTTTAACCTCCGATGCATCTCTAGCTGTGGTCGGCAATGCTCCACTACAGAGTCAAAGTGCACTGGTCTGTAGAACATCCGACCTGTATAAAACTGAACGAGCTGCCTCTCTATAAATGAAACAACCTGTATTAATGGACAATAAATGTTCAACAGAACAGCCCTGGAAGAGCCAGTTAGTCCTGACGAAGGGTCTCGGCCCGAAATCTCGACAGTACTTCGCCTTATGGATGCTGCCTGGCCTGCTGTGTTCCACCAGCATTTTGTGTGTGTTGCTTGAATTTCCAGCATCTGCAGATTTCCTCCTGTTTGTTTTTGAAAAGCACACACATTTTGATTTAGACACAGAAAATTTAAAACCCAGTCCATAGACCATTCCTCCATTGCTGTTAACACTGCTTGTTCAGACCTTACCACATAGGCAGTATTGCAACCCCTTTTCCACAGACCCCATCATCTGTACATAAAGCCAAACTAAGCCCAGGCCCAACACCATCGATATACTGTTAATCCTCAGATTAATCAATATTGGACAAATAACACATTCCACACTGTAAAGCGTCTGTAAATTCCGATGACATTTCTTCACAATCCACCACCACTCTGAATGACTGGCCGAAAAGAAAAGCAATACCCTGTTGTGAGACATACCACCAGTGCGAAGAGAGGGATCCGAATAACCTGTCAATCAGAGCAGCTAATGGGAAACCTGCAAATGATACAAATAATTCATGAAAATGCTCGACTGGGGATGGAGGGGGGGCGGGGTAGTGTATGTGTGGGGAAAGTCTCATCTCCACACCGGGCCGAAGGAAAGGGAAATAAAGAGCGAGATATAAAACCAAACAGACATATAAAATGGTCTACTGGACTGTCGATGGGAGGTAAGAAATAGACGCCGATTTGGGTAGAACCCTCATTAGGACAATGTTAATGCCAAAGATTTGTAATATTAGCTGCTTTCTCGGTGAAATTTTTAATTAAGAACAGGGAGTCTACTGGGTGGTGTGGTAATTATTGACAGAAAATAAAGAGATATGATTAACAAAGAGGTGTCAGGCACCAGCTTGCTAATATTTGGTTTCCCACACCATACTGGCTGCAGTATGAAGAAATGTCGGGACACATTTTTCTGTGTTAATGGAATTACTGAGGAGGCTAAGAAGCGCTCTATTCTCCTGAGTGTTTGTGGGGCAAAGACGTACAAGCTGGTAAGGAACTTAGCTAGACCGCGGAAACCGGGAGAAATTCTATACGACGAACTGGTCAAGCTCGTGGGGAACCACCGCAATCCGAAACCTTCGGTGATACTCCAACGGTTCAAGTTTCTCAGTCATGTCCAGAAGGTAGGTCAGTCTGTGGCCAATTTTGTGACGGAGCTTCGGCAGCTATCGGAGCATTGCGATTTCGGAGCCGTGTTGGATGACATGCTCCGTGATAGATTAGTCTGCGGCATTCGAAATGGCGCCACACAACGCCACTTATTGGGGGAAACCACACCCTAACTTTCAAGAAATTCGTAGAGATTGCCCAAAGCATGGAGATGGCTGCTAATGATGCCAAGGGTATTCAGAAAGGATATGGCGGGTCGCTGTCGTCGGCAGTGCTCCAAGTCAGGAGGGAGATTGGTAAACAGGAAAAGTGGGTGGAATGTTTTCGGTGTGGAGGAACGCACTTTGCATATGTGTGTAAATTCAAAGATACTGTCTGGCATGCTTGTAGCAAAAAGTTAGCTAAAAATTTAGCTAAAGATTTAGCTAAATTTAGCTAAAAAGTGCAGGAGTTTCAAGGGTAAGGTTAAGCCTGGGCAGGGGAAAGCTCAACAGACTCAGGCAGCCACACACCACCTAGCAGAATCAGACGAAGAGGCAGCGTGTGCTACAACATGTTTGGGGTGGAAATGGATGAGTAACCACCTATTATGCCACAGTCACTATCAGGGGAAAGGATTTGAGATTGATTCAGGGGCTACTGCATCGTTCATTAGTAAGGAGACCTACAGGAGGACATGGGTGTACAACCTGCCTCCCATCAGACAGTCTAAGCTCAAAGTCAGGACCTCTACGGGGCAGCCCATACCTCATTTAGGGGTGTTATATGTGGATATTTCAGCCGGGTGTCAGAAGGCTGAAGCCAGGCTGGCGATAGCTAATGGCACTGGGCCCAGTCTTTTGAGTGCCTTCGCAAAATCCGGCTCATCTGGCATGAAATTAAGTATACACACACGACGGAGGACGTTCTGCAGCGTGAAGTTGAAGTCACCGGCGGCATTGTGAGTGACAGACAAAGTTCGGACACATTTGAGAGTGAGCACGCAGCACAACGTGTGGTCCTTCAGCCTATTACACGAGAAATTGAAGGTACCCCCTCGGCACTGAAAGCCGGCACGTACGGCGAAGCAGTGACCCAGCTCTCGTACCGCCTTCCCAGTTATATCAAGGTGCATCTCAGCCTGATGATCCCACTAACCGGAACCTGCATGTGAAGCCAATCATTACAGTAGCAAACGGGGCACCCACAGACGATGTAAGAACAGAGTCTCCAGGACCACCAGATAAGCATTCAAAAAGCACTGTAAGTGATTTGACAAAGAAGTAAGAATTTTCTGGAGACGGCGGCCCCCTGGGAATCAATGTGGTGCCCTTTTACTCTACAATGTCTGGAAGATTCCTTGGCCGGAATTTTCGTGGTATTGAAGAAAACAACCATTCAGAAAAGAAACCTGCTTCAGGAGAATGAATGTATCTTGAAAATCAATGAGGATGATTCAACAGACAAGACGTTTGTTCAAGCACCAGACGTTTTCCGAAAAACGTTGCTTTTCAACTTACTGCTGTTGTACTCCGGGTAGTTCCAAATTATAACAAAGAACTCTATGAAAATTTTGCAATTGCGTCTATTCTGAGCCACGGTCGAGACGATGATTCAAAAACCAAAGTTCCTTCAGTGCGTTCCAAGCCACGTGGCAAACCTGCAGGTGCCGTTTATCCCAATAATGCTGAGAATAGCTCGCCTCCAATTTCAGAGAAACTAAGTAGTCCAAAACAGTTAAGGAGCAATGACCACTTAAAGCATACCAGGAAAACATGGACACCAGTGACTTTTCTAGAGGGAGAGACACTGGCAGAGGGGGCAGAGTCCCCTAAGGAGGATGGACGTTCTCATGCCCCCTACACCAGATCCACCCAAAACATCCTCCTCAGCGGTGCCTTCCATGTCACCGGGAGTAGTGCGTAAATAGCAGCGGCCTCGCAAACCTCCTGACAGACTGAATCTTTGATTGGATGGTTTCTTTTGTTGCTGGTTTAAATGTTGAATTTGCCACGTTTTCTTGGATGTTTTTGGATTGGTAACCTGTTGCTAATGATACCACTGTTTTCTTTTTATTTCCCAGTTCTTCTATATTTGGGGAATGTTCGATTTTAAAGGGGAAGAAGTGTTGCAATGTGAGTATTATTAAAAGTACGTTAATACTAATCGGGAATCTGTTGGTTACAAGAGTCGGGATCCGGGGTTAGCGGGGTTTTTACTTCCGTTCTTTTTACTCCCGGTATGCATTGTACATAGTTCCTCCACCCTTGCCGCACAAGGTACCTGGAAGCCTTTGTATTGTAATTATCATTTGCCGTCCCAGATGAAGGTGTTCTTTTGGCCATCAGATTATGGAGTGGTCTTTTGTAAAGTAGAAGTTACCACACTTTTACAATTGATGGATTCACGGGGCAAAATATGCGTTTTTTGGAGGAGCTATTGAATTAAGCTGCCATTCTGGAAGATGACGTAATCGGAACCACAAAAACTGCAGCATCATTGGTGCCTCCCTGCCCTCTATTGTGGACCTGTACTCTTCCAGGTTGAAGAAGCGGGCGGGGAACATCATAAAGGACTCCTCCCATCCTGCGCAGAGCTGTTTGTTCTGTTTCCGTCTGGTAGGCGCTTCAGATCCCTCCTGACTAAGACTAATAGGCACTGGAGAAGTTTTTTCCCTACTGCGGTCACTTTGCTGAACAGTTAACTGCCGGTTAACTGTCGGCTAACTATTACTTGGATTGCACTACCTATATGTATAATCTATATTTTCATTTATATTTATCATTATTATTGTTATGAGCAGAGAGACAGCATCTGCCGGAAGTAAATTCCTTGTATGTGCACAGGTACTTGGCGATTAAAGTCTGATTCTGATTCTGAGATTCTCGAAATAAAACAACTACACACTCAGAGTCCTGATGAAGTATCTCGGCTGGAAACGTCGACTGTTTACTGTTTTCCATACCCGAAATGCTGAAAGCAGCATTAATGTAAGAGCGTACATTGTGGATGTTTCGGGCCGAGGCATTTCATCAGAGTCCTGTCAACTGTTAACTCTTGTCCATTTTGTGTGCGTTGCCTTAGACTTACAAAACAGCTGTCTCCATCTGATTCCGACAGCATCACTGGTCTCAGCATCTCAGAGGAATCCCTGTTGCAGCTCTCGTCCCATACTGGTAAATTGAAGCCAGAGGCGAATCCGTTACCCCTGCTTCCCGCTTCTGACAAAACAGCCTGATCCTGAAGTATGTTTTTGTCTGTTCAACCACTCCTGCTCTCGTCATATCACATCATTTGCATCACCCTCTACTTCTCGTCTTTCTCTACTTGACAGTTTCCCTTCTCTCTCTCATTCTGAACTATCTGCCAGTAACATAATGCTAATTGTTTTACAAATGACAACAAAGTCCTCTTACTTTTATATGTTGCTTTGTATTTGTGTGTGTGTGTGTGTGTGTGTGTGTGTGTGTGTGTGTGTGTGTGTGTGTGCGTGAGAGACAGAGAGAGAGAGAGAGAGCGAAAGAGAAAGGAGTAGGAGAGAGTGAATCCGGGATCACCAGGGAAAGGAGGCAAAGGTGTCTGTGCGAGGGAGAGGGCGCGATGGTGAGGACGAGGTAAGAAACCGTGAAGGAGCGGGAGAGAGATAGAGACGGTGAGAGAAAGAGCGTGAGGGAGAGAGTGTGAGAGAGGGAGAACCAATGAGGTCGCGTCTCTTGAGGAGGAGAGCGAGCGAGATATTGTGAACCCCATAAAGAGAAATGGGAACTGATATGGTAATATTCTGGTCTGTATCAATGTGATATTCGGCAAAAAGTTCACAGACCCAACGTTGGAAATGAAAAATAATGGATGATTTTGGAAAGGCCGTATTCTACCAGCAAATCTGATAGATTGCAAAAGCGGCAAGAGACGCATGATAATTAATTTGAAAAAAAAATGACTCTGTTAATTTTTAAATCACACAGCCGGTAAGTTGGAGGGTTAAAATAAACACGAACGGGATTATTTTCTATATAATTAGAAAGATGACGAGATAAGCAGCAGTTTGTCTTCAGAATTACCCACGAGAGATGAGGTTGAGTTGATGAATCCTTCTGTGAGTTTTTCAGACAGCGGGCTTGCACTTCACTGGTTGGTCTGCAGAATCAATTCTTCATCTTGGCAGAAGATACCTAATAATAAACGCCAAATATAAGCTTGATCAAGAAAGGAAATAGTGATAATCATGGGAATTGTAAAACAGTGGCCCCTGCGTTAATGGGGGCTGAGATATTGGAGAGGAAATTTGGAGGTAGGATTGAAGAGTATTTGGAGAAACATGATTGTCATACGGTTTTGTGAGAGGCAGGTCGTGTTGCGTGGTCTTTCTGTCTTGAAATAACTTGAAAGAGGAAATGGATTGGTGGGTTGGTAAGTTGTAGACGGGGACACCATGGAGCATAGCGTTTAGCGTGACGCTATTTGAGCTCAGGTATTGGAAATCAGAGTTCACATCTGTCTTCCTCGCTAAGTAGCTTGTACGTCCTCCCCGTGATTTGAACGGCTTTCTACCAACTCAAAAGCAGTACATTAATTAGTCATTTTAAATTGACATGTAATTAGGCGAGGGTTATATTGAGGCTGCTGGGTGCTACAACTCATTGGGCTGGAATAACCTGTTCCTCACTGCACCTCCAAATTATAAATGACACGAAGGGTGGTGATGTTGTATATAGTTTAGAATGTTTTCAAAGGTCACAACGGACATTGAAACGGTGCAGACCTGGGTTGAGAAGTGGTAGATGTGGTTCCGTCAAAAAAAGTGTAAGGTGATACAAAATGAAAAATCAAACTAGATTACGGAGGACAATTGGCAAAGCTAATTTCAGTGTGGAGGAACATGAAGATCGTGCTAGCAAGTCTATGGATTCCACAATATTTCAACACAGGTTAGTTCGGCGGTTAAGAAGGCGTAAGATGCATTGAACGTCATTATTGTGTACAGTTCTGGTCACCGAATTATAGGAAAGATATCAATAAATTAGAGAGAGTGCAGAGACGATTTACCAGGATGTTACCTGGGTTTCAGCACTTAAGTTACAGAGAAAGGTTGAACAAGTTAGGTCTCTATTCATTGGAGCGTAGAAGGTTGAGGGGGGATTTGATCGAGGTATTTAAAATGTTGAGAGGGATAGATAGAGTTGACGTGAATAGGCTGTTTCCATTGAGAGTAGGGGAGATTCAAACGAGAGGACATGATTTGAGAGTTAGGGGGCAAAAGTTTAAGGGAAACACGAGGGGGTATTTCCTAACTCAGAGAGTGATAGCTGTGTGGAATGAGCTTCCTGTAGAAGTAGTAGAGGCCAGTTCAGTTGTGTCATTTAAGGTAAAATTGGATAGGTATATGGACAGGAAAGGAGTGGAGGGTTATGGGCTGAGTGCGGGTAGGTGGGACTAGGTGAGATTAAGAGTTCGGCACGGACTACGAGGTTCGGAATGGCCTGTTTCCGTGCTGTGATTGTTATATGGTTATATGGTTATTAGTTGGGGGCGGGGAGAGTTCAAAACCCGCAGGGTATTGTTGCAACTCTATAAAACTCTGATTAGACCACGTGTGGAGTACTGTGCTCAGTTCTGGTCGCCTCATTTTTGAAATCACATGGAAGCTTACTACAGATTGCATGGGTTATTTACCAAGCTTCTGTCTTAATGAGAGAAAAGCGTTATAAAGAAAAGTTGAGTAAGCTGGGTTTTTCTCTTTGCAGAAAAGGAGGATGACAAGAGACTTGATTGGAGAATGCAAGAGATAAAATTGGGGATAGATTACGGGGACAACCGCACCATTTCGCAAAGGTGGCAATCGCTAACATGAGTGGACATACCTTTCAGGTAGCTGGAGGAAATTAATAAGGAAGTAGTGCCAGAGGCAGCTTTATTTCACACACAGAGAGCAAGAAGTGTTTGGAAGACTTGCCAGAGTGGTGCTGCAAGGTAAGAGTTAACTGTGATTCCTACTTGGCTTATGCTGAAATAAAATAGAAGCCTGTAAGACCAAATAGCTTGGAGTAGTATGTTTTGAGGAATTACGTGAAACAGTCCACAACAGTGTTTTCAAAGATTCAATGAAGTTCAAGTTTACTGTCATAATATTTGACGTGGTGAAAGGCATATTTGGCTGGGCGCCAGTCACAAGAGATCGGGTGGGTGCAGTTGATTCTCTCAAGACGGAAATGTACCAGTGTAATGGGTTTTGAAGCTAACAAAAAAAAGGCATCTTCTTTTCGGCTTCGGCTAGACCCAGGCTGGAGATGAAACACGTATGTTGAGAGAGAAAGACGGAGAAAGGAGAGAAAAGTAGAAAGAGCAAGAGTGTGTGCGAGAGAAAAGCGAGAGAGAATGATAGAATGCGAGAGTTAGAGAGAAAGAGAGAAGAGAGAGAGAGAGAGAGAGAGAGAGAGAGAGAGAGAGAGAGAGAGAGAGAGAGAGAGAGAGAGAGAGAGAGAGAGAGAGAGAGAGAGAGAGAGAGAGAGAGGAGAGAGAGAGAGAGAGAGAGAGAGAGAGAGTTTTTTCTTCTGCTGAGCTTTAGGTATTTCGGTTCAGAAGTTTTCTAAGCAAGGTCTGTTCTGCTTTCAGACTGTTTGGGTTTAGGTCACGTCTGTGGACATCAAGGTTCACTTATTCTTCCATTCCTGTCCTCCCTGTCACATAACTGCTCACCCACAAGAGCAGTCACCTGAATAAACTGATTATGCAACACCGTATTAGTACAATCCAATCAGGTTGATTAAACGCTTTATGTTCCTGAGTTCTACCCAAATTGACAGTGTCTGAACCCTCCATTATGTCTCCAGTGAGTGCAGCTGTGATAATGTCCCTGATTTTTAATACAACTACCTGCTCTTTAGCTCCTTCTCTATATTTTCTAAAACGTTGAAAGCCTGGTACATGAATCACCCATCCCTGACTATTTCTCAACCAAGTCTCTCTGCAGTTCTACGTACAGATCCATGTTCTATGTTCATCACCATTACCCATAATAATCCTAATATTCGAATACACGCCCTTCAGATCAGCCATCTCACATTACCTGTTAATTTGTTTTTGCTTTTGCATTCTTTTACTGACATCTACTGCTTGTCCGAGCCTTACTGGCCTGCTGCTCTGATTCCGTACCCCTGCAAAACTAGCTTAAACATTCCACAATTAGAATTACAATTACTACAATTATAAAACCTCCCAGCCCGCGTACTACTTCCCATCCATTTCAGGGGCAACCAGACCCACTTCTATATATCACCACTTTCCCAGAACAGGTTCCAATGATCCAACCTTTAAACACTGCCCCTTATAACATCTCCACGGCCACTCATTCAATTGTGCTATCATCCTATTCCTACCTGCACTAGTCCGTGGCACCGCGGGTATCCTTCTCTTCACCCTCTTTCCTAACTCTATATAGTCAGTGTATGGAAAATCTTCCACGTTTTTTTGTCAATGTGATTGGTGCCAATGTTCACCACAGCCTTTGACTGTTTGCTCTCCCCTTGAGAATATCCGGAAGCTGCATCTATACACCCTGGACCCCAGCACCCCGGAGGCAACACACTGTCCTGGTGTCTCTTTTGCGGCCGCAGTATCTCCTGTCTAGCGCCACTAATTACTGAGTCTCCTGTCACTACCACACTGCCTGACTCTTCCCTTCTACTCTGCTTCAGAGCCGGCCACAGTGTCACCGCTGCTTCAGTCCCTTGAGGGCAACATTTCCACCCAAATAGTTATACTTGCTGCTGAGGGGAATGGCCACAGGGAACAACTAGCATTTCTTAGTCTCGTTTAGAATAAAAAAAAAATCTTTGAATCTGGTTCAGGCAAAAGTCTCCTATAGTGTCAGCGAACTCTGGATGACTGTCTGAAGACCTTGCTTAGAAACTGTGATGCTCTTAAATTGAATAACTCAGATAGCAGGTCACACGCTTCGTGCTGGATGGTGGCAATAAAATATGACGGCACGGATTACCATCCATAGACCAAAGGCAAGCAGGATGGTGCATTTAATGGCCACTGATACTGTCGGCTATTATCATGGGTGACAATAGGAGGAAAGAGGCGATAGGAGAGAGAGTGAAGTTACCGTGGTCAGGATCAGCGGCATATCCACGACAGTTACGTCCTTCTGAGACTGAGCCCAAGGTCACGGTTAGAATGTAAATTTTGCTCTTAGATCAGGAGCAGCCACAGTCTTTACCAGATTTCAGGAGCATCATTCACCGATCCCGATCTCGGGACCAGTGCAATGGCATTTGGCTGCGAATGTTTTACTCGCCGTGATTACACAAACAGAGTGAGGTTCTGCCGTTGTGACCTGACCTGGGGCTGGGAAGGACCTCTCAGTGGGACTAGAATCTTGCCTCCTTCTTGATCAGTGAGTGATCACTGGTGATCAGCACGTTGGCGGTGGAGAGTCCTCGGGGATCATGTTGCTTTGGCACTGTGTGTTTAGATCACGCACGCAACATATGCAAAGGACCGGAACTCGCCGCTTTGCTGATCTCAGTGTCCCTTTACCCCCGGTCAAAGGAACTCGCAGCTTCTGCCTACTGATTATGCACAAGGTCTCAATTCAGCTCCCATGCAACCACTGACAGGGGCTGAATTACTTTCTCAAATATTGACAGATCGTTCTCGTTAAGATACGAATTAATATTCTGGAAGTATTCGTCCTGGATGAGTTCAATTGCTTGGAGGGTTGGAAGGTAAAAGTGATGTATGAGATTTTAAAGATTCATGAAGGTCATAGATGAATATTGAGATGCTTCTCCGTTTAAATCGAGAGAATACTAGACTATTGGAAAGACAGGCGATGCAGTTGGAGAATCTTAGCAAGGCCGAGGATACATAACAAATGGTAGAATAAGATGAAATATAGAGGTCTGGACGGACCCTGGAAAGCATGAGGAGAAATCTCGGAAGAAAAGTGTTTAGTTTGTTTGGTCAGTCAAGAATCAATGGAGACTTGACGTCATTAAGTGAAGGTACTAAATGCCAGAGCAGGGAGCTCTGCTGGAACTATAGAAACACAAATCTAGACAAACCTGAAGCACTGTGTACAGTCCTGATCATTAAACTAGAGAGACCTACAGACACACTGAGATTAAAGTTAGAAGGAGAAATCTCCACTTTATTTTGCACGGGATATGGAAATGATCTGTATTCACAGTATGCAAGTCCTTTTTTTCACTGTGCCTCAGCAGAATATCTCCTTATCCATGGTCACAGGAAGAACTAAATAGACACCAATAGCGTACAAAAATAATCAGTTGTTTGCAAATATATTGTAGGCTGATGGTCTCATTTTCGACTAAATGACTTCTCAATTACTAATCCAATATAGCCAGCTTCATTCAAACTGCTATATAAATGTGTAAGTATCAGCTGGAGGTAGTTTAATATAGTTATGAGAAATGTAGTTTCAACAAAAATGTAGGTAATTATATATGACGATTCAATTCCAGTTGTGGAATAAAATGAAAAAACAAAAATCTATCTACCTCATACACCTACTGCGTACTAGGAACTGACAGGTGTCGAATGAATCCCACACACTCACACTATACCAGCGACTGATAGGTACAGAGTGAACCTGGCACTCTCAGACTGTACCAGAGACTAACAGGGACAGAATGAAAACCATACTCTCACAATGTACCGGACACTGACAGGTCCAGAATAAAACTCACACTTTCACACTGTACCGGATACTAACAGGTAAATAATGAACCCCACCCTCTCACACTGTACCAGAGACTGACAGGTACAAAATGAACCCGGGACGCTCACACTGTACCAGAGACTAACAGGGACAGAATGTACCCCACACGCTCATAATGTATCGGAAACTGACATGTATAGAATGAACTTCACACCACACACTGTGCCAGTGACTGACAGGAACGGAATGAACCCCCACACACTCACACTCTACCAGAGACTGATAGGTACAGAATGAACCCTGCACTCTTGCACTGTGCCAGAGACTGACACGGACAGAATGAAAACCACACTCTCACAATATACCGCACACTGACAGGTCGAGAGTAAAACTCACACTCTGACACTGTACCGGATACTGACAGGTAAAGAATGAACCCCACACTCTCACACTGTACCAGAGATTGAAAGGTACAGAATGAACCCGCCCCCCACCCCCCCACATACACACACACAGTACCAGAGACTGACAGGTCCAGAATGAACCCCACACTCTCACACTGTACCAGAGAATGACCGGTACAGAATGAACCCCACACGCTCACACTCTATTAGAGACTTGATAATCTGAAAATATTAGAGGTCGGTCAGACTCGGCCGAATTATTTTATTGATGAATAATTAGCCAACATAAAAGTATAATGTGTAAATGTGGCTGCTCCGTGACAAAGCTCAGTCATTGCAATTAAAATTCCGGCATTACTTCTACCCGATGAGTCAGTGCTGAAGTAATGCCCAATAATTTTAATATTTGTTTTCAATCGGCCCAATATTTACTTCAAAGAAACAGATACGGAAAGCTGGTCTATCTCAGAAGGACAGGCAGCATCAAAAGAAAAGTGAACTGTCGACCTTTCGGGCCTACTTTGTTTTTTCCAGCATTTTGTGCGTGTTTCTTAGATTTCCTGCATCTGCAGTTTTTCCCTTGCTTGTGATTTACATCAGAGGCTGTAATAAAATTTGTGTTTGGTCAAGTGCCGTAAGTTACTCAGGGGTATGTATCTCTGGAGACTGATCCTCTCTGTAAATCAGTGCCGCTTTGACTGCATCGTCTCAAAGTGACTGCCAGCACTGTGAATTCAGGAGCAACAAAAATCTCAGATTCACACTGAAGTGGCGTATCCAGTCACCTGGCAGATAGAAGACGTTTACTATCCTTTTATTTCTGCCTTTGTAATTCCTGCTAAGCCGCAGTGTCACCTACCGTTCGTGGGTGTTGAAGTTTCATTCCAATGTTGTGATTGTTCTGTCACAGGGTTCACTGTCATCTGTGCAGTCTGAGTATTCTGTCTTTCAGGAATGGAGTGTAAACACCGGGATTGTGGATTCTGGGATCTGGGTCTAAGTACAAACCGCTGCAAGAAATCACCAAATCCACCAACTTCAATGGAAGTTATGGGTCATACACGTTCCCCCAGCCGTTTGTGATCAATAAGGAGATACTTGAATCTCTGTGCCTTTCGTCTTTTAGCAGCTACGTTGCATTTGCAAATACTGTGTTTATACAGCCCACAGAGATTATACCAATTGGTAGTCTGCATTTTTATGTGAATGAGCTGCAACAACAAACTATGGAGTGGTTCTGCCATTTTAGCAAATCCTCAGGAGTTCAGTGTTGTAAGACGAGACTGTTTTTGATTTTTTATAAAACTGTGTCGTATAACTGAATTTAAAGCCGTTGATAGTCAACACGCTGCTGCGCCAATCAACAGAACCGTCTTGGTGCTTCATAGTCGTCAATAATGTGCAATGTACTCTATTATATCTACATCTGACACTGTTTCAGACATCAAACTACAGGCACCGAGTTTTCTGCTGTACGTTGAATACCCCTCCCCTGCTTCTCTGTGATGGATCCAGTTGGAGGCGTCATGTCTGTCTGTGAGGTTGTGTCAGAGTACCCTGTATCTGTTGGAGTTAGTCAATGTTCTGTTGGAAAGTCACTGAGGTGGTAAATGCTGGAATAGGAAACAAACTCGGGGAATGCTGAAAACACTAAGCCCCAAGCAGCTTGTATGGAAGGAGAAACCAGTTAGCACTCGTGTCAGGGTTCTCTCTGAGAACAGATCTGAGTAGACATACTTGAAATGTATTGCCACATATTCTGTTTTGCCTGGATGAGCGTTTCCAGCATTCCCTGTTTTTGTTCCTTCCTTCGGCTGCTCCGACGCTGACAGGGATCGCCATGAAAGTTGATGATTGTCAAATGGAGAGAATCCCGCCATCAGCGTCCGGATTTATTCATTTCATCCAGACGAGACGCAAGTCGGTAGAAAATGTTCCATCCAAAGTTGACTCTGAGGAGGTATTTACTCAGTTTTAGCTCTGCGCTGCCACTTCACACTTCGGCAATCAGTAAGGAATCCGTATTCAGATCATATTGACTTTATTTTACTGTGTAAACTCCTTCTCTGTCTCCTCAGCTCTCCACCCTCTCTCGAACCTCCCACCACTAAATGCAGCAATAAAGTGGATATAATACAGGATCGCCTCAAACTGCTGCATTGGCTTCTGCTCAGTATTTTCTCATCTTGCTGTTCCCTGTCTGTCTTCCAGAGAACTTGGTGGCGATTGTGATCCTGTCCCGGGGAAAGTGCGGTCTCTACAAATATGTCACTCCCTACCTGGTGGGAATGGCTGCGGCTGATCTCCGGGTCGTTATCTTCGATCCGCTGCTTAGGATGACTGCTGAGATTTATTTTTCCCGATCATTCCTGCGGATCACTCCTGTGTGCAGAGTCGTTCAGAGGTT
Organism: Hemitrygon akajei; assembly: GCF_048418815.1. NCBI lineage: Eukaryota > Metazoa > Chordata > Chondrichthyes > Myliobatiformes > Dasyatidae > Hemitrygon > Hemitrygon akajei. Next base: position 29,261,986 of record NC_133151.1, on the reverse strand, counting down.
GGCTGGCGCGAGCACTGCGACCTCAGTCTGGCTGACTGTCGCTTTTACCGTCGGTCGATTTGTGGCCATTTGCTGTGAGAAGCTGAAAACAAAATATTGCACCGAGAGGACGACGGCTGTAGTTATCGGGACAGTGAGTGTGCTGGCCTGTTTGGAGGCTGTCCCCTGGGGCTTTGCATTCGGGCCTGGAGAAATGATTGATGGTGTTCCCTGGGAATGAGTTTATACAGCGAGTTACACAAATTCTCCCTCATGGACGGCATTTGAATTGTTTCACCGCAGTTCAATCGCTTGTGTCCCAGTTTTTCTGCTTTTGCTGTTCAATATTCTGACTGTCAAGCCGGATTCTAGCGGCCAGTCGAGCCCGCAGTGTGCTCCGGGGACAAAAGAGTGGAGAGAATGACAAGGACAGGGAGATGGAGAACCGACGCAAATCCATCGTTTTGCTCTTCAGCATAACTGGTAGTTTCATATTGTTCTGGGGAACACTTGTGGTATTTTCTATCTATCAACGGATTCGAATGATTTTTGTTTATTTTGTCACCGATCCCCTTTACATAACACTGGTGACATCGGTAATGCTGCAGATTCTCAGTTCCTGCACCAGCTCGTGTATTTACGCGCTGATTCAGAGGAAATTCCGAGAGCAACTAAAGAATGCGGTGAAATACCCACTGAACCGCGTTTTCAAACTCTCTAAACATTAGAATTAACTACTGTAAAGCATTACTATTTAGCAGCCTTCATGCTCCCTGTTCTATCCCCCAACTGTGGGTAAATGGAAACAATGTGATGAACAGTGTTATAAAACAAACACGGGAAAATCTGCATTCACTAGAAATACAAAACAACACGCACAAAATCAGATCCTGATGAAGTTTCTCGGCCAGAAACGTCCACTAATTACTTTTTTCCTCACACATAATGCTGGAGGATCTCAGCTGTTCTGGCAGTATTCTAAGGAAAAGAGTAAATTGTCGACGTTTCGTGTCGAAACCCTTCATCAGAGTCCTGTCAACTGTTTACTTCTTTTCCATTTAGTGTGTGTTGCCTCAGAGTTACAAAACAGCTGTTTACAGCTGATCCCGACGGCATCACTGGCCTCACCCTCCCAGAGAAATCCCCTTTGTATTTCTCGTCCCGCCCTGTGAAATTGAAGCTTGAGGCGAACATCTTTCCCCTCCTACCCGGTTCTGACTAAACTGCCTGATCTTCAAGTATATTTTCGTCTGTATAAGCCACTCCTGATCCCGTCATACCCTGTCCTTTCCTTCAGCCTCTTTTTCTCCTCCTTCTTTACCTGTAGGTTCTCTTTCTCTCTGCCACCTTGAACAATCTTCCTGTAAGAGAATCGTAACTTTTTTTTTTACAATTGATGACAAGGTAACGTTACGTTCACTTGCCTCTCTGTGAGAGATAGAGAAAGTGAGCGCGAGCAGGAGACAGGGAGAGGAGAGAGCGAATGAAACGTCGCCAGGAAAGGGCGCGCGGGCGTGCACGCGAGAGAAAGGGCTTGTGGGAGAGACAGAGAAAAAGCAGAATAAGAGAGAGAGAGATAGTGAAGCTTTTCAGACATTGCGAGAGAGACTGGGAGAGAGAGAGAGAGAGAGAGAGAGAGAGAGAGAGAGAGAGAGAGAGAGAGAGAGAGAGAGAGAGAGAGAGAGAGAGAGAGAGAGAGAAGAGGTTGCAATATATTGTTGGATTTGTTTATCCCTTCCATCACTGAGATTGGCTTGTTTAGTGGAAGATAAATATTATTTTAAAATATATACCGCTACTAAAGTAAATCTGTGTTTCTTTCTGTATTAAAGTCGTACGAGTTCTAACAATGTGTTTTGTTTCAACACGTGTGCAGGTTCATTTGTTTGCGAATGCGTAAGTCAATACCCTTAACTAAATAAATAAAAAAAAATTAAAAATAATTTTCATTACAAAGAGGCTGTTTGGAGGCATATGAATATACAGATATGGAATGATATGAATCACATGCCGCAATCACTTTAGCCGAGGTGGTGTGCGGGGGTGTGGGGGGTGGTCATAAACAGGAGTATCTGCGGAAATGCGTGAGATTGCAGGAGGGTGCGTTACCTCGATCATGCCCAGGGGCAAATTTGTCTTCGAAGCAGTACAAGCCATTCTGAAAGGGCAGCGTAAGCAGCCAGAAGTCGTGGTCCTTACTAGAACTAACAACAGAGAGACAATGTCCTGCAAAGAGTGTTTAGGGAGTTAAGATGGTCTGGTGATTTCAGGATTTCATTAGGTGCCACAAGCTAGCGAGGTAAGAGACTGTAATTTGGTACACCTAAATGAGTGGCTAACAATCCGGTGCAGGGGTGAATGCATCAGGAACACAGAACATTGGGCTCTATTGCTGAATAAGTGGGACTGGTGCAAGTAGGACGGGTTACAATGAAGGGGAAGTAAAATTCACAGGGAAACTTGCTGGAGCCACCCTGATGATTTTTATCATATGCCATGTGGAGGCGCTGCTGTGATCCAGATCTACGGGTCAGTTAGTATTGAGCGGAAGGTAGATGTGAGGTCAAAGAACCCCCAAAGGAAGTAAAGAGGACCTGATTGAGAGAAGAGCAGGGCTAGTATCTAAGCATTCCAAGATTTATATGATTCAGACAGTCCAGACAGTGCAAAAAGAAATTGGGGATCTCCACTGCTGATCAGGCAGAATGTCACAAGTTAGAGGTCATCCCGGAGACTCATCGCCTAAGACAATCTGGGTAGAAGTCAGGAATAAGAAAGGAGTGATCACTTGAATGGGAATATACTGTAGGCCTCCTAATAGCCAATAAGAGAAAAGAACCCATATGTCAGCAGGTTATGGGCTGCTATATAAAGAATGACCTTCTCAGAATGACTGGAACACCTGTACCACCTGAGGCTTGGATGGGGCTTTATTTGTTATGTGTCTTCCGGATGATATCCAGAAACAGTGCATAGATAGTCTGCAAGGGAGGAGAACGTATTGGCATAGTATTGGGAAATGAGCCTAGCAAGATGATTGGAGATTCATTGTGAAAAAGTTAAGGATGATAATGCAGAAAGTTTTCAGATGCTTATTCCTAAGGATAAAAATGGAACTGCTGGTGAATGAATATAAATTTGGAGAAGAGAAATTACAGCAGAATTGAGCAGGAATCATAGAGAGTACTCTGGGCGCTGATGTTACCGCATGGAGCTAATGTTAAGTGATATCTGGCATGCCAGCGTCACTCACAGACCAGCCAGTCAGAATTTAGGGGTTCCCTGTTCCTGTGAGGAAAGTAGAGAAGGACGGGGTCGTTCAGAAACTTAAGGTGATGATTTTTTTTTATTTGCTTAAAAAGTAAAGAGGAAACTTAAGAAAGAGATTAGAAAAGCTAAAAGAAGTTACGAGTTTGGTTTGGCAAATAAGGTGGAAGTAAATCCGAAAGGCTTCTACAGTTATATTAAAAGCAAGAGGATAGTGAGGGATAAAATTGGTCCCTTAGAGAATCAGGGTGGTCAGCTATGTGTGGAGCCGAGGGAGATGGGAGAGATTTTGAACGATTTCTTCTCTTCGGTATTCACTAAGGAGAAGGATATCGAATGGTGTAAGGTGTGGGAAACAAGTAAGGAAGTTATGGAACCTATGACAATTAAAGAGGTGGAAGTACTGGCGCTTTTAAGAAATTTAAAAGTGGATAAATCTCCGGGTCCTGACCGGATATTCCCCAGGACCTTGAGGGAAGTTTGTGTAGAGATAGCAGGAGCTCTGACGGAGATCTTTCAGATGTCATTAGAAACGGGGATTGTGCCGGAGGATTGGCGTATTGCTCATGTGGTTCCATTGTTTAAGAAGGGTTCTAGAAGTAGGCCTGGCAATTATAGACCTGTCAGTTTGACATCAGTGGTGGGTAAATTAATGGAAAGTATTCTTAGAGATAGTATTTATAATTATCTGGATAGACAGGATCTGATTAGGAGTAGCCAGCATGGATTTGTGCGTGGAAGGTCATGTTTGACAAACCTTATTGAATTTTTTGAAGTAGTTACGAGGAATGTTGACGAGGGTAAGGCAGTGGATGTAGTCTATATGGACTTCAGCAAGGCCTTTGACAAAGTTCCACATGGAAGGTTAGTTAAGAAGGTTCAGTCGTTAGGTATTAGTGCTGGAGTAATAAAATGGATTCAACAGTGGCTAGATGGGAGATGCCAGAGAGTAGTGGTGGATAATTGTTTATCGGGATGGAGGCCGGTGACTAGCGGGGTGCCTCAGGGATCTGTTTTGGGCCCGATGTTGTTTGTAATATACATAAATGATCTGGATGATGGGGTGGTAAATTGGATTAGTAAGTATGCTGATGATACTAAGGTAGGAGGTGTTGTGGATAATGAGGTGGGTTTTCAAAGCTTGCAGGGAGATTTATGCCGGTTAGAAGAATGGGCTGAACGTTGGCAGATGGAGTTTAATGCTGAGAAGTGTGAGGTTCTACATTTTGGCAGGAATAATCCAAATAGAACATACAGGGTAAATGGTAGGGCATTGAGGAATGCAGTGGAACAGAGAGATCTAGGAATAACAGTGCATAGTTCCCTGAAGGTGGAGTCTCATGTAGATAGGGTGGTGAAGAAGGCTTTTGGAACGCTGGCCTTTATAAATCAGAGCATTGAGTACAGAAGTTGGGATGTAATGTTAAAATTGTACAAGGCATTGGTAAGGCCAAATTTGGAATATTGTGTACAGTTCTGGTCACCGAATTATAGGAAAGATATCAATAAATTAGAGAGAGTGCAGAGACGATTTACTAGGATGTTACCAGGGTTTCAGCACTTAAGTTACAGAGAAAGGTTGAACAAGTTAGGTCTCTATTCATTGGAGCGTAGAAGGTTGAGGGGGGATTTGATCGAGGTATTTAAAATGTTGAGAGGGATAGATAGAGTTGACGTGAATAGGCTGTTTCCATTGAGAGTAGGGGAGATTCAAACGAGAGGACATGATTTGAGAGTTAGGGGGCAAAAGTTTAAGGGAAACACGAGGGGGTATTTCTTTACTCAGAGAGTGATAGCTGTGTGGAATGAGCTTCCTGTAGAAGTAGTAGAGGCCAGATCAGTTGTGTCATTTAAGGTAAAATTGGATAGGTATATGGATAGGAAAGGAGTGGAGGGTTATGGGCTGAGTGCGGGTAGGTGGGACTAGGTGAGATTAGGAGTTCGGCACGGACTAGGAGGGCCGGAATGGCCTGTTTCCGTGCTGTGATTGTTATATGGTTATATGGTTATATGGAGTCATGTTTAATGTCCAGGAAGATGAAATCTGACAGGATTTAGGAGGACCATACCAAAAGCAAAAAAAAAAAACAAAACAAGTCACTCTGTGAAGCAGGAGAGCGATCAGTGACCAGAAAATGAATACACTGAGTTTATGCCTGGAGGCAGAGTTAGCATGCGAGGTAGAAAGTGCATACTTTGCATTCAAAGGCGTTCACTAAGAAGGACATGGAGGACAGCGTGATCAGAAAGTGGGTATGGTGACATGCTCTGGCGTGTTGATACTAAAGAGAAGGTGCTGTTGGGACTCAGGCTAGTTGGATGCGTAAATCCTTGGGGTTTTTTAGTCCTTTGGCTAGATATTGTTAAGTTCTGTCTCCTTATAGTACGGTGCCAGTAGAATGTGGTCTGTGTATCCTTGTCAAAGGCCTTACTAAAGTCCATATAGACAACATGCACTGTTTTACCCTCCTAAACTTTCCTCGTAACCTCTTCAAAAAATTCAATAAGATTTGTCAAACATGACCTTCCACGCACAAATCCATGCCGTCTATTCCTAATCAGACCCTGACTATACTGATAATTAAATACTCCATCTCTAAAAATACTTTCCATTAATTTACTCACCTCTGACATCAAACTGACAGGCCTATAATTGTTAGGCTTACTCTTAGAATCCTTTTTAAACAATGGAACTATACGAGCGGTACAGGCAATGAAGATTTATCCACTTTTATATTCTTTAAAAGCGCGAGTACTTCCTCCTCTTTAATCGTCATACTTTCCATAACTTCCCTAATTGTTTCCCGTACCTTACACAATTCAATATCCTTCTCCTCAGTGAATACACACGAAAATAAATTGTTCAAAATCTCCCCCATCTCTTTCGGCTCCGCACATAGCTGTCCATTCTGATTCTCTAAGGGACCAATTTTATCCCTCACTATCATTTTGCTATTAATATAACTGTAGAAACCCTTCGGATTTATTTTCACCTAACTTGCCAAAGCAACCTCGTATCTTCTTTTAGCTTTTCTAATTTCTTTCTTAAGATTCTTCTTACATTCTTTATATTCCTCGAGCACCTCATTTACTCCATGCTGCCTTTATTTATTGTAGATATCTCTCGTTTTCCTAACCAAGTTTCCAATATCTCTTGAAAACCAAGGCGCTCTCAAACTTTTAACCTTTCCTTTCAACCCAATAGGAACATAAAGATTCTGTACCCTCAAAATTTCACCTTTAAGTAACCTCCATTTCTCTATCACATCCTTCCCATAAAACAAATTGTCCCAATCCACTCCTTCTAAATCCTTTTGCATCGCCTCAAAGTTAGCCTTTCTCCAATTAAAAATCTCAACCCTGGGTCCAGTCATATCCTTCTCCGTAATTATATTGAAACTAATGGCATTGTGATCACTGGATCCGAAGTGCTCCCCAACACATACCTCCGTCACCTGACCTATTTCATTCCCTAACTGAAAATCCAACACTGCCCCATCTCCATCAACTTACCAACCACAGAAGAAAACTTAGGGGCCTCTAATTTCCTGGGCTATCGCAACTTCCTTCCTTGAAGAAGAGAAGAACATCCGCAACTGTCCAATCCTCTGGAACCTCTCCCGTCTTCATTAATGATGCAAAGATCATTAACAGAGGCTCAGTAATCTCTTGCCTCGCTTCGCAGTGTAGCCTGGGTTACGTCCAGAACGGTGCCGGTGACTTATCCAACTTGATGCTTACCAAAAGCAACAGCAAATTGTCTAGCCAACAACCTGTCTCTGAATGTGAACAAAACAAAGGAGATGGTTGTTCACTTCAGGAGAGCTCGGAGCGACCACTCTCGGCTGAACATTGACAGGTTCTCCGTTGAGATCGTTAAGAGCTCCAAACTTCTTGGTGTTCACCTGGCGGAAAATCTCACCTGGTCCCTCCACACCAGCTCCATAGCCAAGAAAGCCCTGCAGCATCTCTACTTCCTGCGAAGTCTGAGAAAAGTCTATCTCCCATCCCCCCATTCTCACCACATTACAGATGATGTATGGAGAGCATCCTGAGCTCCTTTCTTCTAGCCTTAAAATCTTCTGGATTCCTATTATTACCTAATTTCTGAACCTTTCGTAATCACTTCTTTTCTTCTTGACCAGACATACAACAGCCTTTGTAAACCATGGATCTTGTACCTAACCGCCCTTTCCATGTCTCAATGGAACGTACCTACTCAGAAACCCACGCAAATATCCCCTGAACATTTGCCACATTTCTTCCGTACTTTTCCCTGAAAACATCTGATTCCAGTTTACGCTTCCAAGTTCCTGCCTGATATCCAGATATCGTGGACGCAATCAGCAACATCCTGGAACCTGGCACCCGGGAGTCAAACTACTATACGCGTTTCTTTCCTTAGTCCATAGAATTCCGAATCGCCTATCGGATCCAATAAATATAGAGTCACTTACCATTGCTGCCATCCTCTCCCTTTCACTACCCTTCTGAGCCACGGAGCCAGACTCTGCGCAAGAGGTGCAGCCACTGTTGCTTCTCCCAGGTATAACGTCCCACCCAGCAGTACTTCAGGAATACTTACTGTTAAGGGGGACAGCCACTGAGGTGCTTTCTAGCACCTGCTTCTTGAAATTCCCTCTTCTGACTGTTGCTGACCTCTCTCTCTCCTAGGGTCCCGGGATGATTACCTGCCTGTAGTTCCTCTCTATCACCTCCTCACTCTCCCTGACTAGACGAAGGTCATCGAGCTGCAACTCCTGTTCCCTAACGCAGTCTTTAAGAAGCTGCAGCTCGACACACCTGGTGCAGATGTGGTCGTCCGGGAGGCTCGGAGTTTCCAGGACCTCCCTCATCTGACACGAAGCGCAGAAAACCGGCCTGGCACACATACTTGTTGTCTCGACCACATCGCCTAAACCCCGTTGAGCCATAGCCTCCCTACTCTGTCTCCCACTACTCTTCGTCCGCTCTATAAATCTGTCTTCTTTTTAAACTTCCAGCTGTTCTCACCGGCCGACCTCCACGCGCTTACGCAGCCGTAACCCATTCAAACCGCAGAAGAAATAATCGTCACCATTTAAACTCTGCTCGCTTTTAAACTCTACCCGCTGTCAACACTGACCGACTTCCACGCGCTTACGCAGTCATGCCCCGTTCAAACCACTGAAGAAATATCCACTTCTGTGTTAAGAAATATCTGAGGATATTTCCAACAGTTTATTCAATAATTTAAGTCTCTAACTCTAAAGGTGTCCCAATCAATGCAGGGGAAATTAAATTCACCCACTACAACTACTCTTTTACTTTTACATTTTCCATTTCCTGCTACATTTCAGTGCCTTATTCTCCTGCTGACACTTGGGAGGTCTGTGGTATAACCCGATTAGTGAATGAACCACTCTTACGCTGTCTTCTACTACTGACATTGTCTCTCTGGATGAACCCTCTAGTGTGTCCACTCTTAGTCCCTGACCCACAATTGTATATAAAGGGTGATGCAACATCAGCCTGAAATCTTCTTGTATGTCAGTCCCACTTTGTCTTACTTCCCTGATGTTACAAACATTGAACTTCCTTCTCATTAACTCTCTGAATTCATTATCCCCATCCCTTTCAATTAGGGAATACTCATGCTTGTTATACAGTGTTACGCTTTTTTAAAATCAGTCTGTGCACTTGCAGAAAACTCTTTGCGTATTGTAGTTGCTTGCAGTTCACAATTTTGCACACCATAGTTTTGAACAGTCATCGGATTGCGTAAAAGCAGAGAGAGTTTAAATATAGTGAAAATTTTGCATGTCACATTTCCCAAGGAGATATTTGATTGTCCAAATTCAGAATATGGCAAGATCCAATAAAAATAAATTGGGTTTGAACAGAGCGGTCATCGCATGAGTGGGCTAGAATTGGAGTGGGATTTGAGAGTTTGGCTCTTTGGAGAGGGTTTTTCTTTTCATTTACACATTTAGAGCAGAGGGGATGCCTGAGAAAATACTGAAATGCTCCTCTGGCTGGATGTGGGAAGAAATGGAGACTTCGGGTGTCCCTGATGACTAATCTTGAAAGAAGGCATACAGCTGAAACTTCTATCAGGCCGTGCTGAGGAGTTGGAGATTGAACTGGATTAACTCTGGATCCTTTCAAAGTCTGAGGTGTTAAAAGACAGGACATGGGGTAAGTAATTAATCCCAAGGTACCGGACAATTTTCAGGAAGGGGAAAGTGAATAGGAAGGCAGTGCAGTGTACCCCATATGGCTGTTCCCGTCAACAACACGTATACCACTTTAGAATACCGTGGGCCACATGGGTCAGGTCTCTGTCACTGAGTCTGGCTCTTGGGGAGAAGAGGTCAGCTGTAGAGAGAGGGATCAACTGTCTAGGGGAACAGAAAGGAGTTTCTATGAACGAGATCAAGACTCCCAGATGGTTGCTGCCTCCCAGTTGCAAGGATCACAGACATCTCAGATCAATTTCACAGCATTCTTAAGTGGGAGGGTGAACAGCCTGATTCACTTGTGCAACAAAGACGTGGTGAGAGTGACTGATAAGGTCCTGCGAAGTGATTTCAGGGAGTTACGTACTAAGTAAAGCACAAGATCCACAAGGTTGTGATTTTCGGGATTGCTACCTGATAATGAAATGAGAAATAGGAAGATCATACAGTTTAAGGAGGCTCAGGGGTTGGTGCAGGAAGGAGGGCTTCACATTTCTGGATCACTGGGATTTCTTGAAAGAAAGGTGGAACCTGTATAGAAGGAACGATTTCCACTGGACTAGAGGGGAACTAAAATCCTCGTCGGACGGTTTACCAGGGGTGTTGGTTTAAACGAGAGTTTCAAGGGTATGGAAACCAGAGCGCCTGGACAGATAGTGGAGTGGTTGAGGGAAACATTGTTGTTAACTCCACGTACAAAGTCAGGAATCAAAAGCTTGATCAAGGTAGGACTAATGTCCTGAGCTGAATATATTTCACATAAAGAATATTGCAGGAAAGGCAGATGAGGTCAGGGATTAGATCAGCATGTGGAATTATGACATTAGTGAGGCTTGATTGCTGGAGGGGCAGGTCTGGCAAGTCAGTGTTCCAGGGTCCCATTGTTCTAGATGTCATAGAGCAGAAGGGATTAAAGGGGGAAAGGTGATATTAATAGTCAAGGAAAAAGTCACGGCAGTCCTCAGTCAGGGTAGACTGGAGACCTTGCCTCGTGGGGCTTTATGGGAAAAACTCCCCAGCACCTTAACCCTGTGTCATCTTGTGGCAACCATTTCAGCACTGGGAAAAAAGTATTTGACTATCCACACGATCAACGCCTCTCATCATCTTGTAGACCTCTATCAGGTCAGCTCTCATCCCCCTTTGCTCCAAGGAGAAAAGGCCAAGTTCACTCTACCTATTCTTATAAGGAATACCGCGCAACATCCTTGTAAATCTCCTCTGCAACCTTTCTATGGCTTGCATATACTTCCTGTAGTGAGGCAAACAGAACTGAGCACAGTACTCCAAGTGGGGTCTGACCAGGGTAGTGCATTGCTGCAGCATTACCTCTCTGCTCCTAAATTCGTTCCCACAATTGATGAAGACCAACACACCATATGCCTTCTTGACTGCGGAGTCAACCTGTGCAGCTGCTTTGAGTGTCCTATGGACACCCCAAGATCCTTCTGGTCCTTCAGACTGCCAAACGTTGACTTACCTGGACATGGTCCATTCCCTGTTCGTTTGTTTGCCTGTCTTAATACAGGACTCCCTTACTCTTATACTCAACACACTGACCAGTGGGGACCAGCATTCTGTACACTTTATCCTGTTGTGTAGCCACGTTCAGTGAGCTATGTGCCTGGATCCCAAGATCCCCAAGATCACTCTTTACACCAATGTTGTGAAGGGTTCAATCACTAACATTATACTTTCTTCTTTCATTTGACCTCCCAAAGTGCAATACCACATTCCATCCTAGATTAAATTCCTTCTGCAACTTCTCTGCATTTTTTGTTTGTGATCTATATCCCACATGTAAACTTGTAAACCACACATCAACATTTTCATCCAAACATTGATATATATAGAATTTGTATATCACAAATGACTTAATTCCCAATATTAATCCTTGTGGATCACAACTGCACAAGGACTTCCAGCTTTACATTGCCTTCTATGAGGAATCCACTTCTGAATTGAAATTGCAATGTATATTGAATCCCACGCGTCTTTTTAAAATGCCTTACTGAGGTCTATAGAGATCACGTCCACAGTCTTGCATTCATCAAGCACCAAGATGTTGGGACTGAGTCTTTTTATATTATATATAAATGTAATGATGATGGTTTTGATGGATTTGTTGCAAAATTTTCAGATGATATGAAGAGACAGGTGGAAGCGCAGGTATTTTTGAGGAAATAGGGAAGGACAGACAAATGAAGAGAATGGGCAAAGAAGTGGCAGATGGAATACAGAATTGGGAAGTGTATGGTCATGCACTTTGGTTGATGAAATATTAGGGTTGACTATTCTCTAAATGGAGAGAAGATGCAACATTGAGGTGCAGATGGATTTGGGAGTCACTGTCCTGGTTCCCTAAAGGTTAATTTGCAGGTTGAGCCTGTGGTGAGGAAGGCAAATATGATGTTAGCATTCACTTCAAAAGGACTAGAATATAAAAGCAAGGATGTAATGTAGAGACTTTATGAAGTACTGCTGAGCTCTCACTTGGAGTATTGGGAGCAGTATTGGGCCCTTTATCTTAGGAAGGCTGAGCTGAAACTGGATAGGTTTCAAAGGAGATTCTCAAAAATGATTCCAGGATTAAACAGCTTGTCATATGAAGAGTGTTTTCTGGCTCTGAGCCTTTATTCCCTTGAAGTTAGGAAAATGAGGGATAACGAATTGAAACCTATCGAATGGTGAAAGGCCTTGATAAAGTTGATGTGGAGAGGATGGGAGTGTCTAAGACCAGAGAACACAGCCTCAGATGAGAGGGTCATCCGTTTAGAAAGGAGGTGAGAAGGAATTTCTTTAGGGAGAGCGGGGCATCTGTGAAATTCATTGCCATAGGCGGCAGCTGTGGAGGCCAAGACGTTAGGTATATTTCAGACAGAAGTTGATGGATTCTTGATTGGTCGGTGCATGAAGGGATACAGGGAGAAGGCAGGGGACTGTGGCTGAGAGGAATGATGTATCAGCCAAGATGAAATGAAAGAGCAGACTCGATGCACCAAATGGCTTAATTCTACACCTGTATATTATAACCTGCATCATCACCACCGATACCTCGATCAATTTTGTCAAGCGTGATCTGTCCACACAAAACCATGCTGATTGTCTCTAAGCTAGCCATGCCTTTTCAAATGTGGATAAATTCTGTACCTAAATATCAAATTCAGATCTGCTGGTCTTTAAACAACTCCCGCATGTCAGATGTGGACTTGTCTGACAGTGGCTGCTCCCAATCAATTGCTCCTTCATACAAGATCTGATTTTATTCTTCCTCATCACTAAGAAAAAAAATAAGATCCCAGAATATTCACTGACTCTTAGCTGTCAGCTGTCCTGGCTCATTTCCCAAAACTAATTCCTCCTGTTCTCTCCTCTCGTTGGGCTCTGTACATAATGTTTCAAACACTCTTCAGATTCAATGAAGAAATCTTGTGCATCTTAGTATTAAGCAAGTTCCAATCAATTCTTGGGAAGATGAAGTCCCCGCACTGGTCATTGGGGGCCAGTATGATAATCCTATCAGTGTAACTGCAGATTGCCTCTGTGAATGAGCCTTCCAGTGTGTTGTGACATTCCCAGTGGGGTAACCTCAGCTCCTGTTAAACCCACCCTACCCCAACTCAAGTGTAAAACAATGAAATCCAGGAATGTTGAGCTGCCAGCCCTGTCCGTCTGACAACATAATACTCCTAATGTTGAAATAGACTCATTTCAGACCATCAGTCCCAGCATTTTTATTAGCCTGACATTGGTTCTCGTTCTTTTCAGACTGTCTTGTCATACATGAATTCTCCCACTTGCTACTCCAGTGCAAACTCTGCCAAGTGACACCATCAAACCTCCCGGTGAGGATGTTTGTTCCCCTCCGGTTCAGATGAAAATGATTTTGTTTGTCCCGGTCTCCCACCTGCGTGGAAGGGAGCCCATTGATCCATGAATCTGAAGACGTCCCTCCTGCATCAGTTACTCAGCAACATATTAAACTGCACGAAATATCGACTTCTCACTACACCAGCACAAGGTTTGGGGCATAATTTCGAGATTGCACTCCTGGAAGTCCTGCTTCTTTACCGCGTTCCCGAAAATCACTTTGTCGGACCTCATCCCTGATCATTTAACCCCTTCCGTGTAGCAAGAAGAAAGCTCCCCTCCTCAATGTACCCGTTCCACATTCCCTTCGAGAGGCCTTGTAGCTGAAGCCCCACCCACCTCACACCAGCTCCTCAGCCACCACTTTACCTGGGGTTTGGAAAGAGCCAGGAACGCGGTCTATATATCCTTATATCTGCCTATGTATCCTGTTCCTTTATGTGACCGGACTGTAGCATTAATGTGACTCGGACACCGCAGTATTCAACACACACGTTTATTCACCAGACTTCCATTTTACAAAACCTGCGTTCTGACGTGATACGCACTCTGACCTACGAATACTCGCATAATACATTACATCCCCCTTCTCAAGTTTTTTTTTACAATACTGTGAATTACCAAAACAATGCCTCTAGGTATGACTTTCTAACATTACAACAGCCATGACATAAACTAATAAAAATCTTAACTTCTTATACTGTATTTTACATTGTATCTTACAATACTAACAGCAGTATGTTTTCTTTTACTAACATAGACTAATAAACCTTTTATTTCACACCTTGGAACTTAAACATGTGTGATTTTGTCTCAAACTGTGCGAGACTGTAGGTAGATGTAGTCTCTGTATCTAGCTGGAAGTTTGACTTGTCTCCCAGACCTTGTGCGATAGAACTGTGACTGTGCTTGTTTCTCAGAGTCAGTCTGTCGAGTAACCTCTGTGCCTGCATTTCCACCTCGGTCTGCGTCGAACTTTCACCGTCATTGCGTCGTGGGGTTTCGTCACGCCCCTCACTCTTGGTGTCATTCGTTTCCATGTCTGTATCCGTGGAAACGTCCTGTGTATCTGTACCCTCTCACCTGTCTTCCGCAGATGCTTCCTGTTCCTCCTGTAGACTCTTCCATCCGGCGCGCGAACTATGAAGGATCTTGGTTGCTGATGCCTGTTCACAACCACAGATGGCTGCCAAGTGTCTCCTCTCTGTATTCTGACATTTTCACCTATATGCAGATCTGGTAACTGTCTTGTATGTCTGTCATAGTAGCTCTTTTGCTTTATTTGCTTGTACTTTAGCTTGTCATGTACTTGAGCATTGTTTCCAGGAGTCAGTAGATTGTAGATGTTGGCAGCTTGGACTTCAGACGACGTCCCATCAACAGCTGTGCAGGAGAGAACCCCACACCCTCAATCGGTGTGTTGCGGTATTCAAGCAGAGCAATGTACGGGTCACTGTTGCCGCTGTGTGCCTTCTTGAGCATGCTCTTCACAGTTTGTACAGATCTCTCAGCTTGTCCATTAGACTGAGCATGCCCAGGACTGGAAGTAACATTTTGAAATTCCCAGCTTTCTGAAAACTCTCTAAACTCACCACTGGCATATTGTGGACCATTGTCACTGACGACAATATCTGGAATACCATGTCTTGCAAATGTCGACTTCATTGCGGTAATGACACCTTGACTGGACGTGTCACTTAATTTGGTGATTTCCGGATATTTTGAATAGTAGTCTACACAAAGCAGATATTCTGCACCATTGTAGCGAAATAGATCTGTGCCAAGCTTCTCCCATGGTCTTCCTGGTACTGGATGGGGAAGCAAAGGCTCTCTTCGATTGTTGTTTTTATTTCCATTACAAACAGCACAGCACACTGAGACACAATGTCCTCTATCTGAGTTGACATACCTGGCCAATAGAGAATGTTCCTTGCTCTTTCTTTACATTTCACTATCCCCAGGTGTGACTCATGAATTCTGTTGAGCATTCCTGTCTCATTTGATTTGGTACTATGAGTTTTGCCGCTTTGAACATTAGTCCTGATGCATAGCTAATTTCCTCTTTCAATGTCCAGTATTTCTGTATTTCTTTTGGAACATCTTTTCTTTCTGTTGGCCATCCATTCATTGTAATGTCTCTTAGCATTTGCATTTCAGGATCTTCTGCAGACGCTTTCCTGAACATGTTCAACTTCTCCTCAGAAATAAGTAGCTGAGGTGTAACCCAGTTGACCTCCAGCTCTCTTCCTAGGAACTCTTCATTTTGCTCTTTGAGGTAAGCACGGCTCAAAGCATCAGCGATGTGCAGTTCTTTTCCTGGCTTATAGGTAACTGTGAGAGTGTACCTCTGTAGCCTGAGAAGCATCCTTTGCAGCCTCATAGGAGCTTGATGAAGTGGCTTTTTGAAGATGCTCTCAAGTGGTTTGTGATCACTCTCAACCTGGACTTTTTTTGCCACATACATACTGGTGGAACTTCTCACACCCATAAACGATGGCAAGTAATTCCTTCTCGATTTGAGCATATCGACGTTGACAGTCTGTAAGTGCTCGTGATCTATACGCCACAGGGCTCCCATCCTGCAGTATAACAACTCCTATTCCTTCCGAACTGGCATCCACAGACATTGTCACCGGTCTATGGACATCATAGAACTTGAGTGCTGCTGCATTGGTAACCAACTGCTTAAATGTGTCAAAATTTTCTTTTGTTCATCTTCCCAATGACATTCAGTATTACTCTCTAGTAGCTTTCGAAGTGGAGCACTGACCTCCGATAAGTTAGGAATGAATTTGGAAAGATACTGTATGATGCCAAAGAACCTCAAAAGGCCTTGCTTGTCTTCAGGTGGTGGTAGCTGTACCACAGCCCTGACCTTTTCATTATCTGGTTTTAGCCCATCAGCGCTGAGTACGTGACCTATGTATTTGATCTCTGTAGTTCTGACCCTACATTTACTTTTGTTCAGTTTTAGGTTGTACTCACGTGCTCTATCCAGAAGCTTTCTCAATCTCTGTTCATGCTCCTCAATGGTGTCACCCTATATCAGCAAATCATCAATGATACTGACCACTCCATCCAGGCCTTCAATCATTTGTGCCACTGACCTCTGGAATACCTCTAATGCAGAAGAAATCCCAAAGGGTAGACGCAGGAAACGATATCTCCCTATGAGCGTGATGAAAGTGCATAATTTGGAACTTTCTTTATCCAGTTTGATCTACCAGAAACCTTGATTTGCATCCAATACTGAAAAAGTATTTTGCATTAGGCATGCGGGAGACAACCTCTTCAACCGTGAGCAGCGGATAGTGCTCTCTTTTGATGGCCTGGTTGAGATCTTGTGGATCCATGCAAATCCTAATCTTTTTCTCTGTGACCACTGTCACCATACTATTCACTCAGTCGGTCGGTTCAATTTGTCTTGTTATGACTCCCATCTGTTCCATTCTGTGTAGCTCCTCCACTACTCGATCCCTGGGAGCTACTGGAACCTTCCTCGGAGCACGCATGACTGGTGCCACAGTTGGATCAATCTGGATATGGTGTTGCCCTGGTAAACATCCTAGTCCAGAAAACAAGTCAGCAGAGTCTTTGAGAAAGTCATTCTGTTTCTCAAAACCATAGATTCTCGTCACCAGGCCTAGCTCTATGAATGTTGCTCTGCCTAGTATTGCCGAAATATGCTTTTGCATCATATTTTGTGTCTCTGTCCTTTATACACACAGGTGAGTGTTTTCTTTCCTTTGATTATTGGTAAAGACCGAAGCTAAAGGTTTATGATATATTAATTTAATCCATGATATAAATTTTGAACTAAAATTAAAATGTTGCAATGTATTAAATAAATATGACCATTCGACTCTATCAAATGCTTTTTCGGCATCTAAAGAAATGGCACATTCTGGGATTTTAGATGAAGAGGTATAAACAATATTAATTAATTTTCTAATGTTAAAACATGAATAGCGATTTTTGATAAATCCAGTCTGATACTCAGAAATAATCCGAGGCATAATATTTTCTAATCTAATAGCCAAAATTTTACTAAAAATCTTAAAATCCGTATTCAGCAAAGATATAGGCCGATAGGATGCACATTCAGTAGGATCTTTATCTTTTTTAAGAATTAATGAAATAGAAGCTTCATAAAAAGATTGTTTTAATTTACCTATACTTAATGCATCTTTAAAAATTTTACAAAGCCAAGGAGAAAGTATGGAAGAAAAGGATTTAAAAAATTCTGCAGAGAAACCATCTGGACCTGAAGCTTTACCCGAGTTCATTGAAAAAATAGCCTTTTCTATTTCAGACTCCGTAATAGGTGTATCCAAAAATACACTATCCTCAACAGTTACTTTTGGAATATTCAATTTCCTTAAGAATTCATTCATTATAGAAGAGTCCTTAGTACATTCTGATTGATATAAGGAATTAGATAGATAGATAGATAGATAGATAGATAGATAGATAGATAGATAGATAGATAGATAGATAGATAGATAGATAGATAGATAGATAGATAGATAGATAGATAGATAGATAGATAGATAGATACTTTATTCATCCCCATGGGGAAATTCAACTTTTTTTCCAATGTCCCATACACTTGTTGTAGCAGAACTAATTACATACAATACTTAACTCAGTAAAAAAAAAATGATATGCATCTAAATCACCATCTCAAAAAGCATTAATAATAGCTTTTAAAAAGTTCTTAAGTCCTGGCGGTAGAATTGTAAAGCCTAATGGCATTGGGGAGTATTGACCTCTTCATCCTGTCTGAGGAGCATTGCATCGATAGCAACCTGTCGCTGAAACTGCTTCTCCGTCTCTGGATCGTGCTATGTCGAGGATGTTCAGAGTTATCCATAATTGACCGTAGCCTACTCAGCGCCCTTCGCTCAGCTACCGATGTTAAACTCTCCAGTACTTTGCCCACGACAGAGCCCGCCTTCCTTACCAGCTTATTAAGACGTGAGGCGTCCCTCTTCTTAATTCTTCCTCCCCAACACGCCACCACAAAGAAGAGGGCGCTCTCCACAACTGACCTATAGAACATCTTCAGCATCTCACTACAGACATTGAATGACGCCAACCTTCTTAGGAAGTACAGTCGACTCTGTGCCTTCCTGCACAAGGCATCTGTGTTGGCAGTCCAGTCTAGCTTCTCGTCTAACTGTACTCCCAGATACTTGTAGGTCTTAACCTGCTCCACACATTCTCCATTAATGATCACTGGTTCCATATGAGGCCTAGATCTCCTAAAGTCCACCACCAACTCCTTGGTCTTGGTGATATTGAGACGCAGGTAGTTTGAGTTGCACCATATCACAAAGTCCTGTATCAGTTTCCTATACTCCTCCTCCTGTCCATTCCTGACACACCCCACTATGGCCGTGTCATCAGCGAACTTCGGCACATGGCAGGACTCTGAGTTACATTGGAAGTCTGATGTGTACAGGGTGAACAGGACCGGAGAGAGTACGGTTCCCTGCGGCGCCCCTGTGCTGCTGAACACCGTGTCAGACCTACAGTCTCCCAACCGCACATACTGAGGTCTATCTGTCAAGTAGTCCACTATCCAATCCACCATGTGAGAGTCTACTCCCATCTCCGTTAGTTTCTGCCTTAAGATCTTGGGCTGGATGGTGTTAAAGGCACTGGAGAAGTCAAGGAATGTAATCCTCACAGCACAACTGACCCCCTCTAGGTGAGAGAGTGATTTGTGCAGGCATCCTCCACTCCCACCTTCTCCTTATACGCACACTTTAGAGGATCCTGGGCGTGCCTGGTTTGTGGCCTCAGATTCTGTAATATCAGCCGCTCCATGGTCTTCATCACGTGCAACGTCAAGGCAACAGGTCTGAAGTCATTCAACTCCTTTGGTTGTGGTTTCTTCGGTACCGGGACAATACAGGATGTTTTCCACTGTCTGGGTACTCTTCTCTGCTCCAGGCTCATGTTGAAGATGCGCTGTAGTGGTTCTCCCAGCTCAGTCGCACAGGCCCTCAGTAATCGTGGGGAAACTCCATCCGGTCCAGCCGCCTTGCTGGTACAGATCTTCCTCAGTTGACCTTCCACCTGTGCAGCCGTAATCCTGGGCGTGGGCAAGGTCTCCTGTGAGTGGCTATTTTCCTGTGAGGGAAGTAAGCCTGGTGTGGATTTCTGCGGTGAGGATGAGATTGAGCTGTCGAACCTGTTGAAGAAGTTGTTCAGCTGGTTCGCTTTCTCCACATCTCCACTTATGTTCGCCCGCCGCTTTGCACCGCATCCGGTGATGATCTTCATCCCATCCCACACCTCCTTCATGCTTTTTTTCTGCAGCTTTTGTTCTAGCTTCCTCCTATACTGCTCCTTTGCCCCCCTTATCTGTACTCTGAGTTCCTTCTGAACTCTTTTAAGCTCCAACCGATCGCCATCTTTAAAGGCCCTCTTCTTCTGGTTTAGGAGGCCTTTGATGTGACTAGTGATCCAGGGCTTATTATTGGGATAGCAGCGAACAGTTCTAACAGGGACAACTGCTTCCACACAAAAGTTAATATAGTCCGTTGTGCATTCAGTGACCTCCTCAACGCCCCCACAGAGCCCCCCTTGCAGTACATCCCAGTTAGTAGTACTGAAGCAGTCTCTCAGGGCCTGTTCAGCTTCAGGAGTCCACTTCCTAAAAGAGCGTGTGGTAGTGGGATGCCTCATCACAATTGATTTATATCTGGGCTGTAACAAAACCAGGTTGTGATCAACTTTCCCCAATGAAGGCAGTGGGGATGCACTATATGCCTCCTCTACGTTTGCATACAGTAGGTCAATAGTCCTATTACCCCTGGTGTAGCAATCCACGTACTGGGAGAAAGCAGGTAGTGTCTTGTCCAAAGTCACATGGTTGAAGTCCCCTGTAATTATCACCAGTGCCTCAGGGTGCTGTGTCTGCAGCCTAGCAACAGTGGAGCTGATGACGTCACACGCTACCGTTGCGTCGGCACGCGGCGGGACATACACATTCACAACAATGACGCTTGCGAATTCTCGAGGCAGGTAATATGGCCTCATACTCACGGCGATCAGCTCAATATCTCTTTCACAAACGGAGAATCTTGAAAGGCTTTATTTATCTCTTTATAATCAATCGTCAAAGTACCATCTTGTTTGCGAATCCTAGTAATCTATCGCTTATCCGAAGCAATTTTCAATTGGTTAGCTAGTAGTTTACCAGACTTATCTCCATATGTGTAGAATTGAGCTTTCGATTTAATTAACTGACTTTCAATCGAGGAGGTTAATAATAAACTATGCTCCATTTGAAGTTCCACTCTTTCTTTATAAAGTTCTTGACTAGGGGTCAATGAGTAGATCTTGTCAATTGCCTTAATTTTATCAACTAATGTTAATATTTTAGAATTAGTTCGTTTCCTAACTCCAGCAGAATATGAAATAATCTGTCCACGAATATATGCCTTAAAAGTATCCCACAAAATTCCACTAGAGATCTCTGCTGTAGAATTTATTGAGAAAAACAAATCAATTTGCTGTTTAATAAAGTTGACAAAGTCAGAGTCCTGCAGTAAAACAGGATTAAACCTCCAACCTTTAGTACTAATATATGAATCCGTCACCTTAATAAATAACTTCAAAGGTGCATGATCAGATATAGTAATAGAGTCATATTTACAATCCATAACATTTGTAAGTAAATGCTGATCAATGAAAAAGTAATCAATTCTTGAGTAGTTATGATACACATGGGAAAAGTATGAGAACTCTTTGTCATTAGGGTGTAAAAAACGCCAAATTCCACAAATAGCTGAATCAATCATAAAAGAATTAATAAGAGAAGCCGATTTATTCGGAAAAGTTTGAGTGGGCTTGGATCTATCCATCAAAGGGTTTAGACAACAATTAAAATCCCCGCCCATTATCAATCTATATTGATTCAGATTGGGAAAGGATGGAAATAAACATTTAAAAAATTCAGGACAGTCAGTATTTGGAGCATAAACATTAACTAAAACAACTTTTTGATTAAAAAGTAAACCAGTAATAAGCAAAAATCTACCTTGCGGATCTGAAATTGTTTCATGAAGTATAAAAGCAGTTGATGAGTCTATAAAAATAGAAACACCTCTCACTTTGGCTTGCGAATTTGAATGATATTGTTGACCCTTCCAAAACCTAAACAACCGCTGACTATCCACCTTCCTTACATGAGTCTCTTGTACAAAAATAACATTAGCATTCATTCTATGCAATACTTTGAATATTTTTTTCCGTTTGATCGGATGATTTAAACCATTAGTATTCCAAGAAACAAAGTTAATAGTCTTATCCATATTGACAATATGTATTACAGTTAACACATAAGTTTGAAAGAAAAGTGAACTCATGAACCCGGAAGAAGGAAGTAAGTTCAAGGGGAAACCGGAAGTCACAGCACTGCAGCCATTTTTGTAGTTTCATATAAGCCCATGAAATAAGACTAAGCAAAAAGCAAGCGAAAAAAAGATAAAAAAGAAAAATCCCCTTCCCACCACCCTCAAAACCCCAGGAAAAAAGCCAAAAAGAGGCAAGCGAGCGATCAAATACAAAAATTACCCCCTTGTCTCAAGACGACAACTCGAACGTAACAAAGTTGAAAAAAATACAAACAACCCACATTATAAAAAAGGGTTGATATAACAAAAGTTAAAATATAAAATTAGTGTTATAAATGTATATAAACAAAAGGGTTAAAAAAAGAATTTAAACAATAAATGAAAGTTTAAAACTTTCAAACACATCAAAACAGTTATGACGCTTCAAACACTGGAGTCTGTCGGGAAGAAGAAACGCCATTTTATTTTTTTCCCAATCTTAATATTCAAATTTTAAAAGTATAAAAGAGAGCGTATATCGATTTAAAAAAAAAGAAAAGCAAAAAGGAAGAAAAAACCCTAATAGGTTATTTTCAACGCTAATAGATTAATAATATGAAAAAATATAAAGTCAGAATAAACCCAGCACAAAAAAAAGCTTTAACCGTATGTAAGAAATACATATAAACCGTATCAAAAAAAAACCAAACGTCAATCTATAACAGATCCGAATCTATAGGCTACATTACATTGGTCAGCCCGATAGAATGTCATTGTTCCAGGAAACCTTGAGCATCCACTGGCGATTTAAACAGCCGGAAAGATCCATACTGAAGAGTGACTCTCAAGCGTGCTGGAAATAACAGCGCTTGACATAACCGATCTAAAAGCCAGCCTAGCCCGTAAAACCTCCGGGCTATAATCCTCCAAAATGCGAAATTTGAAATTTTGATGGGTTATCATGCCTTTTTTACGAGCTGCCCGAATCAAACGTTCTTTCATATGGGGATAATGAATCCGAAGAATTACGTGTCGTGGTTTCAAACTTGAATCCGCCTGGAATCGTGATACCCGATGTGCCCGATCGATTACCGGGGGAATATCCAGTACGTCTGAGCCCAGGACATCCACTAGAAATTTAGAGAAGAAAACGGTAAAATCACCGCTTTCAAATTTTTCCGGGATCCCAATTAACCGAAGATTTTGTCTTCGAGAGCGATTTTCCAAATCAGTAATTTTAACTTTATAGCGATCCATCTGTTGGAACGTCGAAGTTTGCTCTTCTTGTATTTTTTTCGATTATACGATCTTTCTTAAGAGTGGCTTCTTCAAGAGCCAAGATACTTGCTTGTTGTTTTTGTGATTCCAGTGAAAGGGTCTGGAACTTTTCTTCAAGTGATTTCAAACGTTCGTCATACTGTAAAAACTTTACGAATATTTTTCTCTCCAGATCTTCAAATTTGACTTCTATAAGCTTCACAACTCATTCTAAAGTTATCGGTTCTTTCGTCTGTTTCGGTTCTTTTGCTTTAGACATTTCAGCAAGTTGAGAATAATTCAAATAGTTTAAAAAGAAGAATTCTGTATGTTTAGACCCCTTTAGAATAAGTTTAAGGGGTGTTTGTAGGTTAAAAACACGTAAAAGGTTTGGAGCAAAGCCTAGAAGCGGTTTACTCCATGAGCGCCATCTTGAGACCTCCTTCTTTCCTAATGATGCTGTCTTGTGGCCAAAATATCCAACAAGCTTGCAGGTGGATTTTCGAAGTTTTCCTCTGATGCCCAGTGAGCTGAATGTTTCTGTTGACATTACATTGCACTCCGCCCCAGGGTCAAGCTTTAATGTCACATTCCTCCTGTATATTTTAAAGATCATGAGTCCATTCATCTTCAACATCCATCTCTGCATTATCAATATTCTTGATGCATGTCTCCTGTTCCACTTCAAATGTTCCACTGTTGCACTCATTCTGTTCCACAGCATGCATTTTCCTTGCTTGCTCCTGCGATTTGCACATCTTTGCAAAGTGATTTTTCTTTCTGCATAATTTGCATTTCTTACCAAAGGCTGGACACTTTTTGTATCCATGTTTATAACCACATCTGTTGCAGTTAACTTACTTTTGAGTATCTTGTGGAGCTGGCTTTGTCCTACTCTTGTCAGTTTTCACAGCTATTATTCAGTATACTTCAGTCTCTTCATTAAGCATTTTAACCTGACTCGACGTTATCTCGCTAGCACGGCACATATCAATCGCTTTTTCCAATGTAAGCTCCGCCTCTCACATGATCATCTCGTATGCCACATACAATCCTGTCGCGTATTAAAGAATCATGCAGATGTCCGAACTCAGTTTTTTACCTTGTTCTTCAAATCTGCACGTAGGCGTCTATAGTCTCTGTCGGTCCTTGAGCCCTCGTAAAAAAAAAATGTGTCGAATGTACGGTAGGTTTTTTCTCGGCTCGCAATAATCTTGAAACTTTTTCTTCAACACTTCAATTTTATCTCGCTCACCCTCTTGGAAGACAAACGTGTTGCAAACCTTTATTTCCTCTGCTCCTGCCACATGCAGAAACGTAGCACATTGCACTTTCTCCGTCGTGTCATCTACGCGACTAGCGGTGCAAAACAGCAAAAACTGCTGGAGCCATACCTTCCAATTCTCAGCAATATTACCTCGTAGGCTTAAACTCGACGGTGGCTGTAACTGTGACATATTTTTACGTGTCTTCTCTTCCTTTCCTTTTCGCTTTCTTCTGACACCATGTAGCGTTAATGTGACTCGGACACCGCAGTATTAAACACACACGTTTATTTACCAGACATCCATTTTACAAAACCCGCGTTCTGACGTCATACGCACTCTGACCTACGAATACTCACATAATACATTACACAGACTTCCATTTCCCTCGCGATCCAGAGGAACAACTGTTCTAATGAATTAACCCTCTCATCACTGGAAGTGACTGCACCGTCGCCCACCAACTGCTGTGTGTGAGGGCGCTCGCACTGGTCATGGGGCCGGGGAGGGACAGACCGAGGTTCTCGGGTATTTGCGAAATGGAAAAGGACATCCTATAATTTAAAGCAAGTGAATCATCATATTCCAGAAATCCTGCAGTCTGTACGTGGTGTGTGAAGGATGTGTGTTTTTTTTTCCGCTGGAGAGCTTTGTGTCGGATAAATCGTTGGAAATTCCCGGGAGTAGTAAACTGAAGGCGGAGCTGGAAGATGAGAGGCCGCTCTGGACTCTGTCCGTCACTCTGACTCTGTCTCCTCCCCTCCCCGCCTCTGTCTCTCTGCGCGTTTCTCGGACAGGTCGGGGCGCTGTGTATAAAAGGAGACAGCAGCAGTCGGTTTGTCAGTCGGCAGCGACCTGAGTGAAGCAGCATCATGTCTGGCAGAGGGAAAGGAGGCAAAGAACTGGGCAAAGGCGGAGCCAAGCGGCACCATAAAGTGCTCCGTGATAACATCCAAGGCATCACCAAACCGACCATCCGCCGTCTGGCTCGCCGTGGCGGCGTCAAGCGGATCTCGGGTCTGATCTACGAGGAGACCCGCGGGGTGTTGTAAGTTTTCCTGGAGAATGTGATCCCGGATGCGGTCACCTACACTGAACACACCAAGCGCAAGACGGTCACTGCCATGGATGTGGTGTACGCTCTGAAACGCCAGGGCCGCACTCTCTATGGCTTCGGCGGCTGAAAAACTCCCACTTCCTCCCGAGCACAGCACAAAGGCTCTTCTAAGAGCCACCCACCACCTCCCAGAGGGAGCTATGTTCCATTGTCATTGACAAACCAGGACAAGAACTGCCATGGGAAATGGTCGGTCCCTGGGAGTGCTGTAAAACAGAGAGATATCGGGGTGCAGATATCGAATTCCTTCAAAGAGTAAACACAGGTAGGCAGGACGGTGAAGGAGGTGTTTGCCACACTTGCATTCATCGAGAGAGTATTGGACACTGGACCGTGACGTCACATTACAGCTCTCCAGCCTTGGGGAAACTATTCTTGGAGCATGGCGTACAGTTATAGTTGCCCAGTGATCAGAGGGTGACATTAAACTGGAAAGGGTGTAATAGGGATTTAACAGGAGGCTGGATAGGCTGGAACTTTCTCACCAGAGTGTATGTGACATTAGAGAAGGTGATAAAATGATGGCACACATTGATACTGTCAACAGTGAATCTGTCATCTCCAGGGTCATGGAGTCGGAAGCTAACGATTACAGGTATTACGTGAGAGAGGGAAGATGTTAATGGGAATATGAGGAGCAGGTTTTGTACACATAATGTGCTATTTACATGGAACAAACTACCTCCAGTGATGGTATAGGTGGGCAACATTTCAATATCTCTTGCACTGTGGAGAGGGAAGTTTTACAGGGACATGGGCCAAATGCAGGTAACTGACAATGGTTGTGTTTGTCCACATGGTCAGCATGGATTTGTTGGGCTGAGGGGCCTGTTTCTGTGCTGCATAACTCAGTGACTATGTCTGCTGCTGTGGCAGAGCGGGAGGGACAGTGTCAGTAGTGAGAAGGTTTGGGGGATGTAGACAGGAGAGCAAATTTTTGACGATGGGGCAGATGGAATAGAATGTGGGGAAATGTGAGACCACCCATTCCCAGGAACAAACTGTAAGAGTTATTTCCACACGGGGATGTTCAGAGGGACCTGGGTGTCATTGGAAACACTTGAGTTAACAGGCAGATACAACAAGTAATGAGAGAGCCAAACAGTATTTTGTCCTGTGATCCAGGAGGAGTGGAGAAGTGGGGTACAGATGTCTCACTGGGATTCTACAGGGCCCTGGTGAGAGCACATTTTGAATATAGTGTCTGGGTTTGGTCACACTTCTTCAGGAAGGATATCCCTGCAATAGAGGGAGTGCAGTGACTGTTCCCCACACTGACTGGGATGGTTCCAGGGATGGAGGGTTGATTATGTGAGAGGAGAGTGAGTGGGCTGGGTATGTATTCCCTGCAGTCAATGCGAAAACGAGGAAATCTGTTAGATTCTTTCTAGATGTGACAGACTGCTGGCAAGGGGGATATTTTCCCTGAAGGAGAGTTCCACAACTGAGGAAAATACCCTCAGAATGAGGCATAAATCACAAACACGATAGAATCTGCTGATGCTGGAAATCAAAAGCAACACAAAATACTGGAGGAACTCATCAGTACAGGCAGCCTTTATGAAAAAGAATAAACAGTTAACAATTCGGCCGAGACCCTTCCATCAGATCTCAGGGTGAAGGTTCTCATCTGAAGCATCGACTCATTACTCTTTTATGTCAGAATGAGGTGACATGCATTCAGGATGGAAAGGAGATGATATCTCTTTAACCAGAGAACCAAGAACTTCTGTATTCCCTATATAAGTAATCTGGAGTCTCAGGTGCTGGGTTGTGTCAAAGCTGAGATCACCAGTCTCTGGGAGAGTTTTTGTCAC
Organism: Hemitrygon akajei; assembly: GCF_048418815.1. NCBI lineage: Eukaryota > Metazoa > Chordata > Chondrichthyes > Myliobatiformes > Dasyatidae > Hemitrygon > Hemitrygon akajei. The sequence goes on along the minus strand of NC_133151.1, from coordinate 29,234,848 downwards.
TAAGTCCATAAGACCATAAGATAGAGGAGCAGATTTCAGCCATTTAGCCCATCGAGCCTGTTCTGCCATTTCATCATCACTGATCAATTTTTCCTCTTACCTCTTATCTTCCCTTGTATCCCTTCATGCCCTGACAACTAAAGAATCTATGAATCTCTGCCTATACCCAGTGATTTGGACTCTTCTGCTGCTTGTGGCAAAAAAATCCACAGATTCACTACTCTCTGGCTGAAGAAATTCCTCCTCATCTCCATTCTAAAAGGATGCCCCTCTATTTTGAAGCTGTGTGGTCTGGTTTTAGACACTCCCACCACAGGAAAAATCCTCTCCACATTCACTCAATCAAGCCCTTTGACTATTTGATAGGGTTTAATTTGGTAACCCTTCTTTCTTCGATTTTCCAGTGAAGAGAGGCCCAGAGCCAATGAAATGCTCTTCATATGATAAGCCATTTAATCCTGGTAAAATTTTCCATTTGTGACTTCATGTCAGCAGAAAAAGTTCTGGATTACAGAGGTTTTTGTATTTTGGAATTATGGATGAATCTGCACAACTGTAATCACTAGTTTGTACTGCAGTAAACACTGTTAATTCAACCCATGCAATCCCAGGCACACAGATGCAAAATAAAGACAGATGTAAATTTATGGTAGTGAAGTTGAACTTTACTTGGGGGTAAAGCCTGATTACTAGGCCTCAAAACATTCTACTTTCCAAATGGTCAAAATAAAGCCAAGTAACAAGGTCTAACATACCCACAACATGCAGAATTACATTCCTGTCATTCTCTTGGTCCATGGGATAAACACAAGATGGGCCTGAACAACCCTGGCTCAGTCACCTGGGTGAGGAAGTCTCATGATTAACGACCCAAAACCCCCAATGACCCCAAGTTGCAGTACAGATGATGTGTCCCTTTCCATACCCGCTTCTTTAAGCCAAGTGGGATCGGACCATGTTAATGAAAGGCATCGGCCATATTAAAGTGGCTCCACTACACTACCCTATCCACCATAGCCCAACATATTTCACCATACTGAACTGCACAGCCTTATCTCTCCCAGCCCCACATATACTTCCACCAGCCCTACCCACAAACCTAATCCTAAGAAGGGGCACCCACCCCTTCTAACCCTGGTCACACACCTACAAACCTGATGAGTAGTGTAAGGAAGAGGAAGATCCAATAAAGGGAAGTGTTGAACCTGGTGAATGCAGGCATGGGCCAGATCAAATTGGCAGCCTTGTGTGACACTGAATCGAGAGTGATGCGATGAAGAAGAACAAGAGGGTGATTCTCCCTCTGTTCGCATAATCTCTTTGTTTTTTTGATTTTGTTCTGAAAGTCCTCTGTCTATTTGAATATGTTGGTAGAATTCATATTTAATTCAAGTGTTTCTTGTCAAAGTTGTGTCTGATGCAATGTGTCTGTGATGCTGCTACAAATACATTGTTTCTTTCACCTGTGCATAAATAAACTCGATTTGAACTTTACATTGAAATGTCCAAATCTCTCCTTCGCTCTCCTGCTGCCCTGTGTCATGAACTAAACGTCTTAGTGTTTAATTTTACAATATTTCATCTGATTTTATTTTCATTCTGCTTTTGAAATTTGCATTTCCCTTTTCAATGTCAGCCCGCACCCCCGCCTGTCTCTGCCCTTCTCTACTTCCTCCTGCATTAAATGACAGCAGTAACCTCCACACATTGGCACCGCTTATCATCCCCCAGCCTTCCGACTGGTGATTCAATTCTCCAAACAGCCAATGGAAATGCTCAGCATTCCCATTCTAATTAACATACCACTTTATCTGTCGTCATGAAGGGTCTCGGCCCGAAACGTCGACAGTGCTTCTCCTATAGATGCTGCCTGGCATTTTGTGTGTGGTGCTGTTACCAGTTTATAAGCAGGGCGAATGTGCATATTTCCAGAAGCCAGAATTTTTAGTGGTCAAGACTTCAAGATTATTTCTGATTTATCAAATCTATCTGACATTGTATGTATTCAGGAAACCTGGTTGTTACCACATTTAAATTCTTCCTTTCAGGATTATATTGTAATTAGGCATAATAGATTAGTTGGTAGAGGACGTGCTGTTGCAAATTTTATACAGAAAGGGAGAAGGCGTACAGTTGTGGATGTAAATGAAATGTATGAGGCACTTGTAGAAGTATTTGATTCAACAGGTAGCGACATTAAAGAGGTATATTATTATAACAATTGTGGAAAGCTTTCGATTGATTTGTTGGAGAGTATATGTAGCTCTAGCTCACTAAGGGTTGTATGGTGTGGGGATATTAATGCATAGAGTTCACTGTGGGGTTGTTCTCAGAATGATGGCCATGGTTTGATTGTAGAAGAATTTTAGATATTTCACATCTTGTGTGTCTTACTGGTGGGAGGGTTATGAGATTTAATGTTCATAATAGTTCTGAAATTGCTGTAAATTTAACTTTGGTTTCAAACATTCAGGCTGCAGTGAGTGAGTGGTATGTCATGGGAGATGAAACATTGGGGAGTGATCATATTCCTCTATTTATAAGCCTGGGTTTAGATTTATATCGGGGACAAGAAGCCACTTTCAGGAGGTGGAATTTCGGTAAAGCAAATGGGAGAAGTTTTAATGTTTTATGTGATGAACGGAGCATCTGTCTGGATTGAATGGTGATGATGATGTGGATTTCTACAAAGAAAGGTTTTCCACATTATTCCTCGAATTTGCTGGAAGAGATTCAAATTAAAACGTGCATTAAAAAGGAGAACGGCTGTACCATGGTGGATGGAGGAGTGTGCTGAGGCAATCATTGAGAGAAAACTTTGTAAAGTTAAGAAGTATCACTTTCCACATGATCTTATGAAGTGTAACAGGTCACAGGCTGTGGTGAGGAAAGTGATGAAGGTTGTGAAAAAGATTTACTGGAGGTCATATTGTGATAGAATTGGAAGGACTATTAAACTTGGAGGTGTTTGGGGAATGATTAAGAAAATGGTGGTGAGGGTTTCATAGGGTTCCCAGTATTGATTAAAGAAGGTGATACAATTGTTAATGAATTGGAGAGGGTTTAGTTACTGGCTCGGTCATTTGCTGCAATTCATATTCAAAATAAAGAAGAGACCAACCAATGTAGGGATAATGTTTTAAGAGAATACCCTGATGTGTTGGAAACCAACCGTAGCAATGATATTGATGTAGAATGTTATTTGTGTAAATTTAAGAATGCTATTAATAGTACTGGTCAGACGACTCCAGGAAAGGATGATACATGTTATTGCATGTTTAAAAGTATGGCCAACAGCTCTCTTGAGATAATATTTCATTTTTGAATCATTATTGGAGTTCAGGCCATCTTCCCTCCTCATGGGAAAATTGCAATTGTAGTGTCTATTCTAAAATCTGGGAAACCCCTGTTGGATCCTCCTAGTTATAGACCAATATCACTGGTGTCCCATTTGTGTAAACATATGGATATACGGTATTAGAGTGGTTGAATTATATTTTGGAAAAGGGAGCTGACGTGCTGTTGTTAATATACTGGATTAGTTTGGGGGGGGGGAAGTGCTGGTTCAACACCACATGTCCCAAAAGCAGTCAATGTTTTTATGCAGAGAACTCAGCATCTACTTTAACACAGGAAGCTTCCACAAACCATATATTCAATGGAAATGTCAATCCATCGCCTCCTATACTGTCACGATGAGGCCACACTTAGGTAGGAGGAACATCACCTTGTATTCTATCTGGGGACCCTCCAATCTGATGGCATGAACATCGATTTCTTGATCTTCCGGTCATGCCTCCCCTCCCTCATCATTCCCCATCCCCTTTTCCCTATTGTTGCCTGACCATCACCTCTCTCGGGTGTTCCTCCCCTCTTCCTTCCATGGCCTTCTGTTCTCTCCTATCAGACTCCACCTTCTCCAGCCCTGTATCTCTTTCGCTACTCAATTTTCCAGCTCTTTACTTCATCTCTCCCCCTCCCAGTTCCACCCTGTCACTTTGTGTTTCTCTCTCCTCCCCCACCCTTACATTTACTCCTCATTGTTTTTTTTCTCCAGTCCTGCTGAAGAATCTCGGCCCAAAATGTCAACTGCACTTTTATCCACAGATGCTGCCTGGCCTGCAGAGTTTCTCTAGCATTTTGTGTGTTCTCCTTGGATTTCAATAACTGCAGATATTCTCCTGTTTATTACTCAATGTCAACAGGCATTCTGTATGACAACTGTCAAAATCCCACTCACTTAGAAATGCAGATATGAAACTTGAGGTTCAGCAGATGCTGAGAATAAACTGCAAAGTAACACACAAAGTACTGCAGGAACTCAGCAGGTTGAGCAGCATCTAAGCAGAAAAATAAACAGTCTAGATAGTATGAAGTGTTTTGGCCCATAATATTCACTATTTATTCCTCTCCATAGATGCTGCTGGGGATACTGAGTCCCTCCAGCATTTTGCAAACATAAACCTCTTTTTCAGACAACCAGTTTCCAGATGTTGCTGAACTTTCATTTGTAGCCTCATCCTCCTGATCTGGTTCCCTCTTTCTGCTCCCCATCAACTCGAGCCTCCATCGCATCTAGACCTGCCAAGCCCACATTTGTGCTGACCCCACTTGTTTCTGCTCCATAAAATATTTACCCACCATTCTGCTCATACTTTAGAGGAGAGTGTTGTATTGTAACAGCCCGGCTGTGTGAGGTGAAAATCACCCAAATCAGTGAATAGAGCAGGACAGAACCAATAGTAACAGCGATATTGGGGAGCAGATAGGGAAACAGATCCTGGAAAGGTATAATAATAACAGAGTTGTCATGATGGGAGATTTTAATTTGCCAAATATAGATTGGCATCTCCCTAGAGCAAGGGTTTTAGATGGAGTGTAGTTTGTTAGGTGTGTTCAGGAAGGTTTTTTGACACAATGTGCAGATAAGCCTACAAGAAAAGAGGCTGCACTTGATTTGATATTGGGAAATGAACCTGGTCAAGTGTCAGATCTCTCAGTGGGAGAGCATTTTGGAGATAGTGATTATAATCCTATCTCCTTTACAATATCATTGGAGAGAGATAGGAAGAGACAAGTTAGAAAAGCATTTAATTGGAATAAGGGGAATGATGAGGCTATCAGGCAGGAAATTGGAAGCTTAAATTGATGTTCTCATGGAAAAGTACGGAAGAAGTGCGGCAAATGTTCAGGGAATACTTGAGTGAAGTTCTGCAATAGGTACGTTCCAATGAGACACGGAAGTCATGGTAGTGTGCAGGAACTCTGGTGTACAAAGGTTGTAATATATCTGGTCAAGAAGAAAAGAAAACATTACAAAAGTTTCAGAGAGCTAGGTTATGTTAGAGATCTAGGACATTATAAGGCTAACAGGAAGGATCTTAACAAGGAAATTAGAAGAACCAGAAGGGGCCATGAGAAGGCCTTGGCAGGCGGGTTTAAAGAAAACCCCAAGGCATTCTTCAAGTATGGGAAGAGCAGGAGGATAAGACGTGAAAGAATAGGACCTATCAAATGTGACAGTGGGAAAAGTGTGTATGGAACCGGAGGAAATAGCAGAGGTACATAATGAATACTTTACTTCAGTATTCACTATGGAAAAGGATTTTAGTGATTGTAGTGATGACTTTCAGCAGACTGAAACGCTTGAGCATGCAGACATTAAGAAAGAGGATGTGCTGGAGTTTTTGGAAAGCATCAAGTTGGATAAGTCGCAGTGCCCAGACAAGATGTACCCCAGGCTACTGCGGGAGGTGAGGGAGGAGATTGTTCAGCCTCTGGCGATGATCTTTGCGTCATCAGATTCAGATTATTGTCATTTATAAATCACAAATATAATGCAGTTAAAAAATGAGACAACGTTCTCCGGAATGATATCACGAAAAAGCACAAAACAGACCACACAAGAAAAACCACATAACGTTTGGTAATCCCCAGTCCAGAGTCCGGAGAGGCTGCTGTGTTTTGATATCGCGCTACCGTCTTAGCACGTTCCCCAGAAAAGAACTACAAACCCATCAGACAAAACTAAAGCTACAAGACATACACAAAACCATATAGTTATATATAGTTATAGTTAAGATATAGTTTCAAAAGTGCAGACAATACCATAATTGATGAAATACTAACTGACAAAGACCACATAATCATAACACAGTTTCAACAGTGCAAAGCAATACCGTAATCTGATAAAGAGCAGTACTTGCACGGTTTAAAATAAAGTCTCGAAGTCCCGTCCGCCCACGCAGACGGTAGAAGGAAGAAAACCATGAACCTCCAGCGCTGCAGCTTGCCGATACAGCACTCTGTGAGCCCCGACCACAGCCAACTCCGAGTTCGTCTGAAAACCTCGAGCCTCCGAACAGCCCTCTGACACCGAGCACCATCTCTGCGAGCACTTCGACCCAGGCACCGGCAGCCACGCAACAGACAAACACGATGATTTGGGGCCTTCCTCCCGGAGATTTCTCCGATCGCACAGTAGCAGCGGCAGCGAAACAGGCGTTTCAAAAGTTCCACCAGATGTTTCACCGTGCTTCACACGTCCGTCACCATCAAATCAGGATTGTACATGGCTCCTACTTACAGATAACAGATATTCATTCCTGGAGTGTCCGGGGCGCACTGCGTCGCGCCACCATCTTGAAACATCAATACGGATGGGAGAGGGTCCAGATGACTGAAGGGTTGCGAATCTTTTCCCTTATTCAATAGAGATAGACCAGGAAACTATACACCAGTGAGTCTTACCTCAGTGGTTTGTAAGTTGATGGAGAAGGTAATGAGAGGCATGATTTATGAACATTTGGAGAGGGATAATATGATGAGGAGTAATCAGCATGGCTTTGTCAAGGGCAGCATGTGACTTACGAGCCTGATTGTATATTTTGAGGATGAAAGCAAGCATATTGATGAAGGAAGAACAATAGATATAGTGTATATGGATTTCAGCAAGACAATTTCATAAGGTATCCCATGTAAGGCTTATTGAGAATGTAATGAGGCATGGGATGCAAGGGGAAATCGCTTTGTGGATCGAGAACTGGCTTGCCCACAGAAGGCAAAGAGTGGTTGTAGACGGGTTGTATTCTGCATGGAGGTCGGTCACCAGTGCAGTCCTTCAGGGATCTGTTCTGGGACCCTTACTTTTTGAGATTTTTATAAATGACCTGTGGGATAAGTGGAGGGATGGGTTAGTGAGTTTGCTGACGACACTAAGGTTGCAGTGTTGTGGATAGTGTGGAAGACTGTCAGATGTTACAGCGGGACACTGATAAGATGCAAAACTCGGCTGAGAAGTGGCGGATGAAGCTCTACCCAGATAAGTGTGAAGTTGTTCATTTTGCTTGTTCAAATATGATGGCAGAATATAGTATTAATGGTATGGCTCTTGGCAGAGTGGAAGATCAGAGGGATCTTGAGGTCCGAGTCTATAGGATACTCAAAGTAGTTGTGCAGGTTTACTCAGTGGTTAAGAATGCGCATGGTGCATTGGCCTTCATCAAAAGCGGAATTGAATTTAGAAGCCGAGAGGTAATATTGCAGCTAGAGAGGACCCTGGTCAGACCCCACTTGGAGTGCGGTGCTGAGCTTGGTCGCCTCACTACAGGAAGGACGTGGAAGCCATAGAAAGGGTGCAGAGGAGAATGAGAAGGATGTTGCCTCGATTAGGGAGCATGTCTTATGAGGATAGGTTGAGTGAACTCAGACTTTTCTCCTTGGAGCGACACAGGATGAGAGGTGACATGACAGAAGTGTACAAGGCATTGATCATGTAGATAGTCAGAGGCTTTTTCCCAGGGCAGAAATGGTTGCCACAAGAGGACACATGTTTAAGGTGCTGGGGAGTAGGTACGGAGGAGATGTCAAGGGTAAGTTTTTTACTCAGAGAGTGGTGAGTGTGTGGAATGTGCTGCCGGCAACGGTGGTGAATGAAGATATGATCGGGTCTTTTAAGAGACTTTTGGATAGGTACATGGAACTTAGAAAAATAAAAGGCAATGGGTAAGCCTAGTAATTTCTAGGGTTGGGACATATTCAGCACAACCTTGTGTGCCGAAGGGCCTGCATTGTGCTGTAGGTTTTCTATCTTTCTATGTTCTAGAAAGATTTTAACCACACAAGACTTCATCCTTTGTCCAGAGCTGTGAGGAATGATGACTATTTGGGACAAAACCCTAGTGAATTCATCTTCTGCAGTTTCCAGAAAGTTATGGATTTAATTCAGAGTAAAACTCTTCAGTCACAGACTGAGCAGTTGCAAACTGAATATTATAGGGTGAGTGAGAGGTGAACAGCAGGGATGGAGTTGAAAGCTCTGGTGTGGAATAGGAACATGAGCTGGTACCAGATGGGCTGAGTGGCCTCTCTACTGTCCAATAGCTGTGTGATAGACAGAAAGCACCTGAGACACAGGATTTTAAATAGAGCTGATTAATTTGTCACAGATCCACAATATTAATGCCAGTGTATTTTAAGACTTAACATCAGCAGAATGAACCCTCCAATGCTCACTGACTTGTGATCAGTCACAATATCTGCAGAATCTGACATAAACAGCCGCACATGAAGTTCCAACTAGATTCAGTCATCATGATGGTTAAAATGTTCACCTAGAGTTTATTTCAACTTCCTCCTTGATGTGAAGTTGCCAGTGTTTTAGCAGGTGGGATGACTGGGTAAATTTCTTTGCTGACACAAGGCCGATGTGTGTCCTCCATGTATTATTAACTCACTGGAGCCTCACAAAGTGGGTGAACTGAATGAATCTATTCCCATGCTCGGAATAGGTGTGGAACTTTCCTGACAGACAGAGACAACTTAGCCAAGTCTAGCTGCTCAACGGTGTGACCCGGCTGATGGTGTAAGAGCTCATGTGACTCAATGAATCCCGTCCCACACACGGAGCAGGTGAATGGTCTCTCTCGCTGTGAACTGGCTGGTGTATCTGCAGGTTCAGTGGCCTGGTGAATCCCTTGCAAGTTGAGAGGGGGTGAATGTCAGATCACCGGTATCAACTCTGTGACCATTTATCAGGTCAGATCAAGGACATGTCCATGTATTGGGGTTCTCTTTTCTCAGATTGGTGTGCTGTCTTCTCAACCATCTCCTCCTTCACATTCAACGATTGGTAGCCTTCAAACGCTGGGGAACTGACAGACACATCAGACCTGAAACACTGTTGTGTTTGAGATTCTCAGACAAAAATTCTTTGCCTTTTCTACCGTGTAAAATATTTGCAAACAAGATCAGCAGGTGAAAGACAATATTTCAGCTGAGATTATTTTAATTTTTATGTTTATGTCTGATGTCACACTGTTACAGTGAGGCTGAACACAGTTTGGAGGATCAACATTTCTAACTGGGAATAGTTCAGGCATAAGGACACAACATCTGATTCTCTGTTTTCCTCTCTGCCCTTCATCAAGCTGTGACTTGGCTCAGTTTGTCTCTCTGCATTAGTACAGCTTCACTTCCCGGGTATCTCCCACAGACCTGCTAAGAACACACATTTGTTGGCATTTGACGGTGGTAAACTCAGAGTCAGCAATGCCATTGAACCAGAAGAGAATGTGATCAGGCTTCCTCGTTGCAGATTGACACTGCGGTATTCTTGTGGTGACAATGTTACTGGTACCCAGTATGTTATGATGAGTTTTTACAAATAAAATGGCATGAGGCATTTTATGCTTACGGACAACTATAACAACTCATTTATTCTCTGCCAAACACAGAAACAAAGCACGGTTTAAAAAAAAAATCACACAATTACTTCATAGCATCTGTCCAGCCTTTTAAAGAGAAACAAAACTGAATGTTGGTGGATGTTAATTCTGCATGTTTCCACCCATTACATTAATCTACACAGACACCCTTTCCCCCCAGTCCTCTCACTGCTCCCCCTCTGTGATCCTTATGGCAGTTTATTTCCTTTCAATGTCACCTGCAGGGTGACATGGATGAACACATCAAGAACCCTCAGTATATCAATGCTCCTAAGGGTATTGTCATTTACTGTGGATTTTCCTCCAAAATTGGACCAATAAAACTCCTCACACTTGTCCAGATTAAACTCTGTTCCCATTTCACCATCGAGGTTTCCAACTGGTCTGCATCCAGTTCTGTCTGTTTTTCAGCCTTCCTCACAACCCACAACTGCAGCAATATTCATGTCATCAGTGATCTGATCAGCCTGTGTGTATCTAAATCTGATCAGACAGAGGCCACATCACTGATCCCTGTGCACACACTGGTTACATATCTACAGTCAAAATCATTCTCAATTCCATCAGCCCGAAAGTTGCTACACAATACATACCATTCAAACCCTCCCACACGGAAACTAGAGGAAAGTTACATATTTATCAGAAGCCCTGAGTTGGATTCAATGGTCTGGTCTTGTTGCTCTGGATGCTCTGCTGCAAAGTTCATTCAGAGTAGTTCAATGTAACCAGATACATCATCCCTGAGATACCAATATACAACATTGTGTCACAAACAAGAGAAAATCTGTAGATGCTGGAAATCCAAGCAACACACACAAAATGCTGAAGGAAGTCTGGACGTGGAAAAGGCGGCGCTGGCAAAGCTCGGTCCAAGGCCAAATCTCGCTCGCCTCGGGCTGGACTGCAGTTCCCGGTCGGCCGAGTTCACAGACTCCTGAGGAAGGGCAACTATGCTGATTGGGTGGGTGCCGGAGCCCCGGTCTATCTGGCTGCTGTGCTCGAGTATCTGACGGCCGAAATCCTCGAATTGGCCGGCAACGCGGCCCGGGACAATAAGAAGACCCGCATCATACCCCGACACCGGCAGCTGGCTGTCCGTAACGACGAGGAACTGAACAAGCTGCTGGGAGGGGTGACTATCGCTCAGGGCGGTGTGTTACCCAACATTCTGGCCGTACTATTGCCCAAGAAAACCGGCGCTGCCAGTAAGTGAAGTGACGTAAGCTGAACCTATTTAGCCAAAGGCTCTTTTCAGAGCCGCTCACGGTGTCTGTGGAAGGGCAGAGCAGCGGGTGATTTCCGTTCAGGGTAACAGGGCTGTGTATCTGTCACAGCCACGATGCTTCTCTGTTCGTCATGACTCTTCCGCGAAGCAAACCGATTTAAGTCTCCACAGAAAACGGTCTCCACAGAAAGCGGACTCAACTTCCCTCTGCCGGCTGCGTAGAGTTCCTCCTCTTGCGGATAGTCAGCGGGTTCACCAGGCTCAGGGTCGTGAAATGAATTTCCAGAGTCAGCTTCCGTACGGAGAATTTAATTTCCGATCACTGAACGACTCCGCTCGTCATCACCTAAAACCGCGTTGTCTGGGTTTCACATTGCGGGTTGACCCTGGACCGATCCGGTGTGCGGCCTGCGGGAACATCGCCCGTTCGTTGCTTCATGAGAATTCCCATCGCCTCACAGAACAATAATATTTGCTGCTTTACATTTATCTACAGAAGTAAGTTTACCCCGTGAAACTGACGGTATTTACTGAATATCTCGTCCACCCAGATCTCCGAAATATAAATGAATATTTTGCGAGAGTTTGGTCAGATCTCCCGAGAGTCTCCCTCTGTGAGGCGGTGGGTCGCTCTGAGAACAGACTTTGGTTTGTGCCGGGGTGAAAGGATCGAGGTCTTCAGACCGTCACTTGTCGAGTCTGATTCCCCAAAAGGAGGTTCAGTGTTGCCCTGTCTCGAGTAGGAACTTCTAAATACTGATTGAGAAGAATCTCCTGGGCACACCGAATAAATTCTGATCCACCAAACCCTTGGCATTATGGCTGTCCCAGTCAGCATGAGAGAAGTTGAAATGTCCCTCTATTACAACCTTGTTGACTCCTGATATTTGATGTCCTTTAATACAATCCATCAAAACATCCCTTCCTTACTTCAATATTACTGGGACAATCTCCAAGTACAACTGAAATGTTCTCCCTGATCAAGCACATCTCTCTCTCCTCTCTTCCCTCCACTCCATCGTACCTGTAGCATTTGTTCTCTGATATGCTACAGGTATTTGTAACATTTGTTGCCCCTCGCACACACATTTATTGTTCGGGATATAATATCCCAGCCTCGTGCATGGATCCATGGCCGGAGGCTATCTGCTGTTCATAAACATAGGACAGTACAGGGGTGGCACTTTGGCCCTTCTCTACTTATTCCTGTGTCTGACTAAGATTTCCTTAAATACCCCTGTGCGCTCTGCCTCTACCACCACCCCTGACAGTGCATTCAAAATCTCTACCACTCTGCTTTCTTCACTTCCTTCCCTGACCTTAAATACATGCTTACTGGTAGAAGGCATTTCTCTCCTGTGAACAATATTGCTAGCAATCTACACCAACTATATCCTGCAAAATTCTATAAATGTCTATCAAACCTCTCCTGAGCCAATGCCACTAGCGGAAAAATCTCCAGCATGTTGAGCCTCTCCTCACCGCACACCACCTCCAGACATCCTGATAATCCACCTCTGCTCCTGCTCCAAAACATCCACATGCCTCCTATAATGAGGTGACCAGAACTGAACACTGTACTCTCAATGTGCCCTCACCAGCTTTTATAAAGCTGTAACATAATATCCAGGTGGTGAATTCAATGTCTTGCCTGATGAAAGCAAACATGCAATACACCGACTTTATCTCTCTGTCAAACTGTGCTCGCAGTTTAAGTGACACTGTATGCTTTGACCCCAACATCCTTCTCTTTGTCAATACTGTTAATGTTCCTGCCATATCAGCAACCATTCAATATCCTGATCTATCGTTTGGAACTCTTCTGTGCAATGCACAGTGCCACCAATTTGTGTGCCATCTGCAAATATACTCACCCACACTACCACATTTTTATCCACATCATTTATGTCACGAACAATCAATGTCCCAGTACAAACCTCTCTGGATCACGACTCATCACGGTCCTCCACCCAGAACAGGACCCATGCACCAGTAACCTCTCCCTTCCATCAGAAAGCCAATCGGCCACATCACTGTGGATCCATCCTAAATTCCTTGTTGAGGCTACCATGTGGGACCTTGTCGAACACCTCAACGTCTTTGATTTCAGCTTTCTAAAGCATACAAATGCTTTTTCCTGCTACTTGACTAAATTAATTTCCTCTCTCATCATCCACGGTCCCTATACCTGCCGCCCTTGACCATCCCTCTTACTGGAACAAACTGGCCCTGAAACACTGTGCAATTGGTCTTTATCAAAGTCATGTCAGATGTGGATTTGCCTCAAAATCCATCCTTACAGTATTAAGCATCAAACTTAGCTTCAATCTCTCCTTTCAGTGACTGGTGTTCCGGTTCACATCCCCCTGTCAATCTTATTTCAACCCTCCCAGGTAGCAGCAATGAACCTCATGATACTGACCACCCTCCAGTGAAGGTGCAAACCATCCATCTTGTACAGGTCACCAGAAGATGTTCCAGTGATCCAGAATACTGAAACCTGCCCCTGCACCAGCTCCTCAGCCACACATTCATCTGCTCTAACTTTCTGCCCCTAACACCACTGCCACACGGCACTGGGATTTACCTGGAGTTTACAACCCTTCAGGTCCCGCTCTTTAACTTCTTCCCTAACACTCTACATTCACTGTGTGGGACTCCTTCCCTTTTCTGCCTGTCCATTGGTACCAATGTGAACCACCACCTCTGGCTGAATGAACACTGTCCCCCCATTCTGTTTCTGCTCTGAGACGTCCCTGACCCTGGCACCAGGGAGGCAACACACTATCATTTTGTGGATCCTAAATCTGTTACTGACCCACACAAGCCCAACTCTCGATTTGCCCAGAACTTGGCCCTCACACGGTAAGCTTCAGAGCCAGTCTCAGTGACAGGACATCCCCCAGCAGTAGCAAAACAGGTACAGTGTTGCTGAGGACAATGGCCACAGGAGCTTGCTGTACTGCGGGCCTGTTCCCGTTACCTCTCCTCGCAGTCACTCAGCAAGGTACACCCTGCTGCCTGTACCTTAGGAGAGACCACCTCAGTGAAACTCCAATCAGTAATACACTCAGTGCCCCATCTGGTCCTCAGTATGTCCACCTTCAGCCCCACTTCCTTCGTACAGTCAGTGAGGAGCTAGAGCTGGGTGCACATCCCAGTGTCCTCCCAGAGACACTGAGAGCCTCCTTTGTGTCACAAGGCCTCCAGGGTGAACATACAAGTGCCCCAGCTGATTTCTCCACTGTCCTCATTCTGAAAGTAAAGCAGGAAAGCACAACTTTCTCTAACAGTCTGTCTTCTCAGCCTCCTCTCACTGATGCCTCTCAAGCAAATGCTTCAACTCCCCAGCGTTACATTCTTCATCTTCACCTTAAATGCTACCTCATCATTGTGATGCAAGGGACCTGTCCTGTCCTGTACTGTTCTATGTTCTTCTACCTATGTACTAAATTTTAGACATCACTGTTATGGGGGAAGGCTTCTCACTGTCTGTCCTAACAACACCCCACACAATCTTGTACTCCCTCTCAGATTCTGCTCCTTTCTGAGGAGAGCAAACTCAAACCATCCAATCTCACGTCATTGACTGAAAGGGGACACTAGCAGGGATGGTGGCAGAGTAGCAGTGGCTTGAATTTCTGGGAGCAAATCGGATAGCGCAGGATAGATAGTTCCCAGAGTAGAAGAAATAGTATTATACAGTCAGGATAATGCAGCTCTGACAATGGAAAACTTTATCCAACGTATAAGCCAAAGGCAAAATTGGAGCTTAAATTAATGGGAAGTTAGAGAATTGAGAAGCTTTTTAAAACCAACAAAGTCAACTGAAAAGTCATAAAGAGGGGAAAAAGATGGAATACGAAGGTAAGCGTGATGATAGTAGTAAAGATGATACCAGGCGTTTACTCAGATATATGAAGAGCAAAATGGAATTCAGCACTGTAACCATTGCACTAACCACGATGCTACCCCCTCGTCTTTAAGCCCCTCCATTGATCCAGACCTCATGCCCACCGGAGTAAATAATTTCCAACATTCCCTACATCAGATGAACGCCAACTCTGGCAGATTTTCCAGCTATTGCGTCCAGCAAAGCAAACCCAACAGCATGAATGGCAGTGATGCTTCACAAACAGCCGAACTTGACTCCTTTTATGCTTGCTTTTAAAGGGAGAGTAAAACTACAGCTATGAGGACAGGTGCAGCATCTGATGACCCTGTGATCTCTGTCTTGTAGGCCGACATCAGTCTGTCTTTCAAGAGGCTGAACCCTCGCAGGGCAGCAGGGTCTGAGGGAATACCTGGTAAGGCTCTGAAAACCTGTGCCTACCTACAGGTGGAAGTGGTCAAAGACAAGTTCAATCTCAAAGCTACAGTCAGAAGTTCTGACCTGTTTCAAAAGGGCAACAACTGCTCCCGTACCCAAGAAGGTCAGTGTGAGCTGCCTCAACAACTAATGTACAGTAGCTCTCACATCTACGGTTAGGAAATGCTTAGAGAGGTTGGTCATGGAGAGAATTAACACCTGTCTCAGGAAAGACCTGGACCCACTGCAATTTGCATATCGCTACAATGTGTCTGCAGTCAATGCGATCTCAATGGCTCTCCGCACAGCATTGGATCACCTGGCAATGCGAATGCCTATGTCAGGATGGCGTCAGCATTTAACACCGTCATTCCTACAGTCCTGATAAAATAGCTACAGAGCTTGGGCCTCTGCACCTCCCTCTGCA
Source organism: Hemitrygon akajei (assembly GCF_048418815.1). Lineage (NCBI taxonomy): Eukaryota > Metazoa > Chordata > Chondrichthyes > Myliobatiformes > Dasyatidae > Hemitrygon > Hemitrygon akajei. Next base: position 29,219,162 of record NC_133151.1, on the reverse strand, counting down.
ACTGGATTCTCGGCTTTCCAGCATCGACATCGCTCAGGACTTCAAAGCCAATCTGCACTTCCAGACCTCGGCCGTCAGGTTCCTGCAGGAAGCTAGCAAGGCTTACCTGGTGGGGCTCTTCGAGGACACTAACCTGTGCGCCATCCACGCCGTTACCATCCAGCTGGCTCGATGCTTCTGCGGGGAGCCTACTTAAACCCGGCCTTGGCACTAAACACAACAAAAGGCTCTTTTAGGAGCCAGTCTCACGGCAGAGTAAAGGAATATCATCTGCCGCACCACTGTTTTGGTTCCCAACCTACTGACAGAATTATCTCAATCCTCCTGTGATGCATTAACAAATCTGCCCAAAATTGACCCGCTTAGTTCAGGTGCAGCCTGTCCCACTTCGACAAGTCACCTCTGCCCCAGCAGAGATCCCAGTGGTTTGAAACCTAAACCCGTCCTCCTGTACCAGCTCCTCACCCTCACATGCGTCTGCCCTGTCCTCCAGTCCCTGCCCTCACCAGTACATGGCATCAGGAGTAATCCAGTGACAACAGATCTCCTTGGCTCCATCATCCCCTGCTGTACATCAGGAACAACAGACCTGGCTGTCGCTGTTCTACTCTGAAAGGCCGTGTCTCCTGTTGATCAAATCTACAAGTCCAACTGTTTCACCAGTACATTAAATAGATTCAGTTTCCCCTTCCAGCCTCCCATGTCAGGTGATTGTCCATTGGACCATCCAGGATGTGCCCCCTTTTTATTACTACCATTGGGGCAGAGGTACAGGAGCCTGAACCCACACAGTATTTTTAGGACAGCTTCGTCCTCACCACTGTCAGATGAACACAGGTCAACATCAGAATCACAAAATTGTCTTGGTGGAACGAGACAGAGGCTGGTCGTGAAAGCTTAGTTTCAGGTTGGAGGCCTGTGACCAGTGACATTCACAGAGATCGTTGCTGGTACTGTCATTTGTCATCGATATGAACAATTTCTCTGACATTGTTGTGAATGTGATGTTACGTACCCGTGACAAGTGACAGTGGTGTACTTGTCACGTGACTGGTGTTGAAGCTATACTGGACTTGAGGTAATGGACTTGTGATGGTGGAGTGACGTCATTTCCCCGCCAGTAGAGGTCATGTGACAGTTTTTTTTTTACAGGGTATAAAAGGAGGACCCATCCCTGTGAGGAGGGGCAGAGGAGGGGCAGTTCGTGGCTGTATTTGCCATTTTGACTTAATGCCACGGCGTGATTTAATATTAGGATGCAGTGTGGTTGAAAGATGAAGTTTTATTTAATGCCTAAAGTTTAAAAGGTCATTACCGGCAGTTTCTTTATAATACTGCCAGTTAAAAGTCAGTGGAGATTGAAGATCGGAGTTCGGGAGTTAAAAGATCGAGGAAACTCGATTTCGACGGTGAAACAGGTTCGACCTTGTTTGATCCTCATTCGGAAAGAATTCGTTGACTGTGCTCGTGTTAATCCCTGTGAATAGCAGAAAGGATTGGGGTAAAGTTTTGTAAAGGAAAGGTCAGTGTATTTAAGCCGTTTCATTTTCCATCTTCGTAAATTCTTCGTGGGAAAAGTAGTTCGACCGGGAACCGCAACAACACGACGTGAAAGAGAATTTAAATCGTCTTAAAAAGTCTCTCCCTTAAATGGACTGTAAGCATTTTGAACTTTTGCAATACTACTTTGAAGAACTGTTTTTGCAACATCGTTTTAAGAACTGTTTAAGCTTCAGTGCTTTAAGAACTGTTTAAGCTGCCGCACAGCAGCTGATTTCCGGTTACGTGAGTGGTTTGTTTACTTTTGGGGGTTTGTTTTTCTGTGTTTATTAAAGGTTTTATTTGTTATAAAAACCCCTGCCTCACTCATATATTTATTGTTGCTGAATCCGTAACAGTGACTAGTGAGTTTGCAGATGAGGTGTGATATGCAGCCATGCAATGCATTAGGTGGGGGATAAATACTCGGGACCTGTGCATTTACTTCATGGAGGCTGAGGTGAAAATCCTCAGACCACTGATGAAAGTCCTGAAAAATGGAAAGAGGCTAATGTCGTTCTGTCGTTTGCAAGGACAGGCCGGGAACTACATGCAGGTCTCCTGACATCAGTAGTGGTGAAGCTACTGGAGAGGATTCTGAGTCACGATGTACCAGCATTTGAATAGCCAGAGTCTGTTTAGGTGTCGAAAGGCTTTGTGCATAGTGAGTTGTGGTTTGAACGTCTCTGAGTTTTTGAAGAAAAGGAGGATAAAACAGGTATATGTGTTATTATGTGGACCTTGGTAAAGTCTCACATGGCAGCCTGGTCTGGTAGGTTAGGCCCCATTGTATACAGGGTGAGCTAGTCAGCTGGATTCAAAGTTGTCTGGGAGGTAGGAAGCAGAGGGTTGTGCTTGTAGATTCTTTCACAGAATGGAGGCTGCGGATTAGTGGTGAGCCGCAGGGGTCATAGTTGGGAGCCTCGACATTCATTATTTATATAAATGATTTGTACATGTTCTAGACAGTGAAGACGGTGGTCGCAGGTTAAAGTGGGATATTGATCGGTTGGGGAGGAGGGTCACAGCGTGGCAAATGCATTCCAATATAGATAAATGAGAGGCAGTGCATATTCGAAAGTCAAACCAGTGTAGAACTTACACAATGAATGATTGGTCATTACGGAGTGTAATGGACCCGAGAGATTTAGGGGTAAAGTGTACAAGCAGTTCATTGAAGTGGTCTCACTGGTAGACAGACTGGTTGCAGAACGGGGTTTAACATTCTGACACGAACACACGAGGAAATGTGCAGGTGCTGGAAATTCAAACAACACACACAAAATGGTGTCTGGCCTGCTGCGTTCCAGCAGCATTTTGTGCGCTTGACATGCTGGTCTTCATTAGTCGCGGAATTGAGTATATCGTTTTGTACATTATGTTACAGTGGTGTAAATGATTGGAGGCCACAGTGAAGGTGCAGATGTGAACATTGTGTCAGCATCAACCCGAGAGATTCTGGGAATCGCAAACAACGCTGCGAAAATGCTGGAGGAACCCAGCAAGTCAGGCAGCATCTCCCACCAGAGTCCTGATGAAGGGTCTCAGCCCGAAATGCCGACTGTTTATTCGCACCACTGATGCTGCCTGACTTGCTGATTCAGAGAGAGTGTTTTAAAGGGGAGGGCGGTTTAGACCAGTGTCACTGTGTTTGTGGGTCCGAACACATCGCCGGATTTCCAAGCGCTCCCTATCGTAAATGAAAAGATCTTTCTGTTACGGAATCGCCCCAATCCCCAGCTCAGTCATGAAGACGGAATTAACCGCAAAGTTTTAATTAGTATAAATATTTCAGCCGAAAAGCAGAGAACAAGTCAATGATCTGGAAAGAGAACAAGGGCATTGAAGTAACGAAACAGGTTAAAATAATAAGTGCTGCCTTTAATGCCGATTAAACTTTCATTCCAGCGAACATTCTGGTCTCTGTGACAGACGGGGACTAGTCTGAGTTTCCGCAGTGTTCGATTTGAATTTGAATCGGCGAGTTTTTGAGGAGAGAGAAACACAGAAAAATGAAGCCGCCGGGAGCTGAAAGCAGGATGTCCGCTCGCTGCCTTTAAATTACTCTGTGCGCCGCCTTTCGCTTCATTTCTCATTCAGTTCTGATTGTGAGAAGGATTTACTAGAGTCGCCGAGATGACTGAGACAGCACCCGCCGAAAAGGCTCCTCCAGCCGCACCGCCGCCGCAAAGAAGACTCCCAAGAAGACGAAGGCTGCCCGGAACAAACCAACCGGTCCTACGCTGGGCGAACAGATCGATAAGATCGTGGCGGGTTGTCGCGATAGGAAGGGTATGTCCTATGAAGGTTCTGGCCGGCAGCGATGTCGATCCGGTGAAACGTCGCCCCCAGATCAAGATGAGCATCAAGAGGAAAGTGGAAAGCGGCTCCTTGGTTCAGATGAAGGGGTCTGGTCTTTCGGGATCCTTTAAATCCGGTAAAGGGAAAAGTGCCGTGAAGGTGGTGAAGAAAGCAAACAAGCCAGCGGCAAAGAAATCTCCCAGCAAGAAGCTTGGCGCCAAGAAACTAGCGGCTAAAAAAGCGGGAGGTAAGAAACCAGCAGCTAAGAAACCAGCAGCTAGGAAAGCGGCGCCGAAGCCCAAGAGCCCCAAGAAAGCCGCAGCCCCGAAGACGAAGGCGGCCAAGAAGCCGAAGTCGAAATCTGCGAAACCCAAGAAGACAGCAGTCAAAAAGTGAATTGAGAATACACCATTTGTAAGTATCTGAACCCAACGGCTCTTCTCAGAGCCACCCACATCTCAGAAAAGTGCTGAACCTGGATATTGTGTTTCCCGTGATGGAGATTTCCGCGAGATTTTCTCCGACAGTACCAAGATTTCGGTACCTCACTAACATTTGGTGCGGCTGTGACGAGCCAGTTTTAGAAGTGAAACCTGGACTTGCAAGCTGAGTTTCACTCGTGGTTTGTGATAGATATGGTCGCAGACCTAGTTCCTCCCACATCCCGGGAGAGTGACAGACATCGAATTGAATGGACCTTATTACTTATATCGTTCGGAGACATGAGTAGTAAAAATCTTTACCTTACGTCTCGGTCTAAATTTCTAATTTATAGTAATTTTTAATAAATATTATACACAACTGGATGGTTAATATAACAGAAATACAGTTGCGTCAGCATGAATTAAGCAGCCTGATGGTCTGCGGGGTTTCCGCGCCTCACAGCCAAAAATTCAATTCAGCTGTGTAGATCGCGAGCGGCTGACTCCCGGGAGAGGGTTAAGGGAGGGATCCCTCTCTGGGGATGGGCTGTACGGGGAGGAAATATGATAAACTACCCGATAGCTTTGTCGACTGACCTTCAATTACGTGTCTAAGAAATTGCGGAAATCACTGTATTTCGCGAAACCGTTGGAAATTGGCGGTTGTACAAAATGGAGGCGGAGCTGGAAGATGAGAGGTCGCTCTTTTCTGGGGGAGGAGGGGACCATTCTCGGTCCACGGACAGCCAGGCTCGAACGAATGCCCAGTGTGCATAAAAAGAAAACGGTAGCGGCCGCACAAGCTGTACCTAGCCGGTGTGTGGGAGAAATGAATGATCAGCAGAGATGCTGACGGGACGTGAGTGCGTTCATCTACGGTCATTCGCTGCGTTAAACTAACGTAAGTGTTAGAATTTGTTTCTAGAACTGAACAGAGCCATTGAACATCCTCAGGAGGATGGCAGAGGGATATTGTACATCGCCACAATAATAATAAGCAAGAATTGATAGCCCTTTCCTTTGCCGTGGTACTGGCTCTCAAAAGAGCATTTCCTTGTGGCTGGTGTGTAGGCTGGGTTTAGGCGCGCTCCCCGCGGATGCGGCGGGCCAACTGGATGTCCTTGGGCATAATGGTGACTCGCTTGGCGTGGATGGCGCACAGGTTAGTATCCTCAAAGAGCCCGACCAGGTAAGCCTCACTTGCCTCCTGCAGGGCCATGAGGGCCGAGCTCTGGAAACGCAGATCGGTTTTGATGTCCTGGCGTTTCAGAGCGTACACCAGTATCCACGGCAGTGACCGTCTTGCGCTTGGCGTGTTCAGTGTTGGTGACCGCATCCCGGATCACATTCTCCAGGAAAACTTTCAGCACCCCGCGGGTCTCCTCGTAGATCAGACCCGAGATCCGCTTGACGCCACCAGGGCGAGCCAGACGGCGGATGGCCGGTTTGGTGATGCCCTGGATGTTATCACGGAGCACTTTACGGTGCCGCTTAGCTCCGCCTTAGCCCAGTCCTTAGCCTCCTTTCCCTCTGCCAGACATGATGCTGCTTCACTCAGGTCGCTGCTCAGTGAAAACAGACTGCTGCTGTCTCCTTTTATACACAGCGCCCCGACCTGCCCGAGAAACGCGCAGAAAGACAGAGGCGGGGAGGAGAGGAGACAGAGTCAGAGTGACGGACAGAGTCGAGAGCGGCCTCTCATCGTCCAGCTCCGCGTTCACTTTACCACACCCGCCAATTTCCAACGGTTTATCCGCAACAGAACAGAAACAAAGCGCTCGGACAAACGTTCAGATGCACAGCTTCAATATTGAAGGTCAGTCTGTAACGTTAACGCATAACGCGCTGTAGAACTGATACATGGTCTCTTTAAATTTCTGTTCAATTCTCCGAAAGTTAAATGTTGAAATTCTGAACTAGAGGACAATTGCGAGGACGGGAATCATAGAACATTACAGCACAGAAACAGGGCTTCTGGCTTTTCTTGGCTGTGCCGAACGATTTTCCTGCCTAGTCCCACTGACCAGCTCCTCGCCCATATCCCTCCATACATCTCTCATCCAAGTACCTGTCCAAGTTTTTGTTAAATGTTAAAAGTGAGCTCGCATTTACCACTTCACCTGGCAGCTCATTCCACACTCCCACCTCTCTCTGTGTGAAGAAGCCCCCCCCCCTATGTTCCCTTTAAACTTTTCCCCTTCACCCTTAACCCATGTCGTCTGTTTTTTTTTTCTCCCCTAGCCTCAGTTTAAAAAGTCTGCTTGCATTCACTCTATCTATATCCATCATAATGTTATATAGCTCTATCAAGTCTCCCCTCATTCTTCTACGCTCCAGGGGATAAATTCCTAACTCTGACTTTCCAGTGAAACACAGAGACAGCTGGAAACACGCAGCAGGTCAGGCAGTGCCCGTGGTCAGAGAAACCGAGTTAACGTTTCAGGCCGAAACCCTTTATCAGATACCCCCTGTTCGCATTCCAAATTCCATCTGGAGCAGTGAATGATGCACCAGGACCCAAGTTCCCTCTGCACTGCCAGTTCCTGTTCTCTCTGAACATTTAGAAAATGTTCTGAATTACATATTTTAAATGTACAAGTTCACACCCTCCCTCCCCCACAAACTCCCAGCTGTCAGACCTGTGTCCGATCACATCACCTGTATCTACCCCTTTGCAGAGTCCTCACCGCTCTTCACAACTCAGTCCAAACTTTTGGAAGTTTGCAATGACTCTTTGCTTTGTTACAGTTTAAATCGTTTTGCTGGGAAGGTTGATGAACTATCAGATCTGGGGATTTCTGTTTCCTGCTTTTGCTACCTGCGTCTCAATATCACCAAGACCAAGGAGATGGTGGTGGACTTTAGGAGATCTAGGCCTCATATGGAGCCAGTGATCATTAATGGAGAATGTGTGGAGCAGGTTAAGACCTACAAGTATCTGGGAGTACAGTTAGACGAGAAGCTAGACTGGACTGCCAACACAAATGCCTTGTGCAGGAAGGCACAGAGTCGACTGTACTTCCTAAGAAGGTTGGCGTCATTCAATGTCTGTAGTGAGATGCTGAAGATGTTCTATAGGTCAGTTGTGGAGAGCGCCCTCTTCTTTGTGGTGGCGTGTTGGGGATGAAGCATTAAGAAGAGGGACGCCTCACGTCTTAATAAGCTGGTAAGGAAGGCGGGCTCTGTCGTGGGCAAAGTACTGGAGAGTTTAACATCGGTAGCTGAGCGAAGGGCGCTGAGTAGGCTACGGTCAATTATGGATAACTCTGAACATCCTCTACATAGCACCATCCAGAGACAGAGAAGCAGTTTCAGTGACAGGTTACTATCGATGCAATGCTCCTCAGACAGGATGAAGAGGTCAATACTCCCCAATGCCATTAGGCTTTACAATTCTACCGCCAGGACTTAAGAACTTTTTAAAAGCTATTATTAATGCTTTTTGAGATAGTGATTTAGATGCATATCATATTTTTTACTGAGTTAAGTATTGTATGTAATTAGTTTTGCTACAACAAGTGTATGGGACATTGGAAAAAAAGTTGAATTTCCCCATGGGGATGAATAAAGTATCTATCTATCTATCATCTATCTATCTTCAGTGTACAGAATCTGCAGGTTTTTGTATCTATTATTTCGTTTGTATTTACTTATTTGTCCTCCTATTTGGAACAAAGTAGTAACTCATAGAAACATAGAAACCCTACAGCACAATGCAGGCCCTTCGGCCCACAAAGCTGTGCCGCACATGTCCCTACCTTAGAACTACCCAGGCTGTATACATAGCCCACTATTTTTCTAAGCTCCATGCAGCCATCCAGGAGTCTCTTAAAATACCCTATTGTTTCCGCCTCCACCATCACCGCCGGCTGCCCAATCCACACAGTCACCACTCTCTGCGTAAAGCAAAAACTTACCCCTGAGTTCTCCTCTTTACCTGCTTCCAAGCAGCTTAAAACTATGCCCTCTCGTGCTAGCCATTTCAGCCCTGGGAAAAAGCCTCTGACTATCCACACGATCAGTGCCTCTCATTATCGTCTACACCTATGTGGTCAAAGTGGTCATCCCTGCAGACACAGACTAGTTCATTGGTCCTAAGCACCCTCACCCAGGTCAGCTGACAAGGTTTAGTGATGTGGTTCATATGAGCCTCAGTCAGGCCATTTTGTACACTATATGCAGCACTGACTTTGCAATCGGAGACATAGTGATGGCAGAGGGCTGTTTTGTGATCCGATGCTGGTGACTGGTGAGGCGGGGAGGGGAGGAGACAGAGTCAGAGTGACGGACAGAGCCGAGAGCGGCCTCTCATCGTCCAGCTCCGCCTTCACTTCAGTACACCCGTCAATTTCCAATGGGTTTCTCCGCAACACAGTACTCCGGACAAACTCTCTCACATACCACGTCAATGATTCCGCGGATTCTCCTGCTTCCAAATTATAGGAAGTGTTAGAAAGATAGAATCATAGAAAACCTGCAGCACAATACAGGTTCTTCTGCCCACAAAGTTGTGCTGAACATGTCCCTACCTTAGAAATTACTTGGCTTACCCATAGCCCTCGATATTACTAAGCTCCATATACCTACCTATCCCCCTCAATCACCGTTGCTGGCACCCATTCCATACACCCACTACTCTCTGATTAAAAACCTTACCCCTGACGTCTCCTCAGCACCTTAAACCTGTGTCTTCTTGTGGCAACCATTTCAGCCCTGGGAAAAAGCCACTGAGTATCCACACGATCAATGCATCTCATCATCTTATACACCTCTATCAGGTCACCTCACATCCTCCGTCGCTCCAAGGAGAAAAGGCAGAGTTCACTCAACTAATTCTTATAAGGCATGCTCCCCAATCCAGGCAACATCCTTGTAAATGTCATCTGCACCCTTTCTATGGCTTCCACATCCTTCCTGTAGTGAGGCAACCAGAACTGAGCACAGTACTCCAAGTGGAGTCGGACCAGGGTCCTATATAGCTGCAACATTACCAATCGGCTCCTAAGTTCAATTCCACGATTGATGAAGGCCAATGCACCGTACGCCTTCTTCACCACAGAGTCAACCTGCGCAGCTGCTTTGTGCGTCCTATTTATCCGACACACAACACTCCAGAGAGAGAAATAAATATTCCCTCACATACCACTGAAGTATTTCTGGGAATTTGCTGCTTTAAATTATAATAAACCATGGCCTACATTTAACATGGCTTTGTGCAGGCATTTCTGAGGGGAGGTAATATCAGTGCTTGATGAGTAACAACAGTGGACATTATCTATATGGATCTTGGTAAGGCATTTGAAAAGGACCATCATGCTCAGCAGATTCTGAAGATAAAGATTTATGGGATCCAAGGTGAACTGAAATTTTGATTTAGAAGGCAGAGTAGAGTTGGAAGTCTGTTATACCATATAACCATATAACCATATAACAATCACAGCACGGAAACAGGCCATTCCGGCCCTCCTAGTCCGTGCCGAACTCTTAATCTCACCTAGTCCCACCTACCCGCACTCAGCCCATAACCCTCCATTCCTTTCCTGTCCATATACCTATCCAATGTTACCTTAAATGACACAACTGAATTGGCCGCTATTACTTCTACAGGAAGCTCATTCCACACAGCTATCGCTCTCTGAGTAAAGAAATAGCCCCTCGTGTTTCCCTTAAACTTTTGCCCCCTAACTCTCAAATCATGTCCTCTCGTTTGAATCTCCCGTACTCTCAATGGAAACAGCCTATTCACGTCAACTCTATCTATCCCTCTCAACATGTTAAATACCTCGATCAAATCCCCACTCAACCTTCTACGCTCCAATGAATAGAGAGCTAACTTGTTCACCTTTTCTCTGTAACTTAAGTGCTGAAACCCAGGTAACATCCTAGTAAATCGTCTCTGCACTCTAATTTATTGATATCGTTCCTATAATTCGGTGACCAGAACTGTACACAATATTCCAAATTTGGCCTTACCAATGCCTTGTACAATTTTAACATTACATCCCTACTTCTGTACTCAATGCTCTGATTTATAAAGGCCAGCGTTCCAAAAGCCTTCTTCACCACCCTATCTACATGAGACTCCACCTTCAGGGAACTGTGCACTGTTATTCCTAGATCTCTCTGTTCCACTGCATTCCTCAATGCCCTACCGTTTACCCTGTATGTTCTATTTGGATTATTCCTGCCAAAATGTAGAACCTCACACTTCTCAGCATTAAACTCCATCTGCCAACGTTCAGCCCATTCTTCTAACCGGCATAAATCTCCCTGCAAGCTTTGAAAACCCACCTCATTATCCACAACACCTCCTACCTTTGTATCATCTGCATACTTACTAATCCAATTTACCACCCCATCATCCAGATCAGTTATGTATATTACAAACAACATTGGGCCCAACACAGATCCCTGAGACACCCCGCTAGTCGCCGGCCTCCATCCCGATAAAGAATTATCCACCACTACACTCTGGAATCTCCCATCTAGCCACTGTTGAATCCACTTTATTATTCCAGCATTAATACCTAACGACTGAACCTTCTTAACTAACCTTCCATGTGGAACTTTGTCAAAGGCCTTGCTGAAGTCCATATAGACTACATCCAGTATCTTACCCTCGTCAACATTCCTCGTAACTACTTCAAAAAATTCAATAAGGTTTGTCAAACATGACCTTCCACGCACAAATCCATGCTGGCTACTCCTAATCAGATCCTGTCTATCCAGATAATTATAAATACTATCTCTAAGAATACCTCCCATTAATTTACCCACCACTGATGTCAAACTGAAAGGTCTGTAATTACCAGGCTTACTTCTAGAACCCTTTTTAAACAATGGAATCACATGAGCAATACGCCAATCCTCCGGCACAATTCCCGTTTCTAATGACATCTGAAAGATCTCCGTCAGCTGGTGATCCATTTCTAGTGGTGTTTCACAAGGATTGATGCTGGAAATTATGTTGTTTGTGATGTATATCAATGTCTGGATGAAAATGCAGATGGGTGCTTTACAAGTTTACAGGTGACTCCAAGACTGGTGAAGCTGCAGACAGTTTGAAAATCGATCAAAAAACACAGTGGGATATAGACTATTTACAGAGCTCCTGCTTGCAGATTCTCTGGCAGAATAAAAGGTAATGAGAACAGGTTCTGTCTCTGCCGCATCTGCTCTCAGAATGAGACTTTGCATTCCAGAACGAAGGAGATGTCCTTCTTTTTCTAAGAGAGGGGCTTCCCTTCCTCCTTCATCAACGCTGCCCTCAATACCATCTCTGTCATTTCACACACGTCTGCTCTTACCCCCTCCTCCCGCCACCATACCAGGGATAGAGTTCTTCTACTCACCTACCTCCCCTCCATCCTTCGCATACAGCACATAACTCTCCAGAACTTGGGCCATCTACTACGGGATCCCACCACCAAACCCAACTTTCCCTTCGCCCCACCTTCTGCAGGGATTGATCAGTCCCCTAAGTGACTCCCTTGACCATTTGTCCCTCCCCACTGATCTCCCTCTTGGCACTTAGCCATGTAAGAGGAACAAGTGCTACACCTGTCCCTACACCTCCTCCATCACTGACACTCAGGGCCCTAAACAGCCCTTCCAGCTGAGGCAACACTTCACCTGAGTCTGTCTGTTGGGATTATACAGTGTCTGGAGCTCCCGGTGGGGCCTCCTACACATCGGTGTGAACCAACGTAGACTGACAGACTGTTTTGCTACATCTGTCAGAAGTGGGATTTCCCAGTGGCCACCCATTTTAATTCCACTTCCCATTCCAATATGTCAATCCATGGCCTCCTGTACTGTCACGATGAGACCACACTCAGGTTGGAGGAACAACACCTTATTTTCTGCCTGGGTAGCCTCCAACCTTATGGCATGAACATCCATTTTTCAAAATTCTGGTAGTGCCTTCATCCTCCTTCATCAATCACCTCTCATTTTCATTATCTTCCTCTCGTGCTCCTTCCATCTTTTTCCTTCTTCTATGGCCTTCTGACCTCTCCTATCAGACAGCCCCTTCTCCAGCCCTGTATCTCTTTCACTAAACAACTTCCCAGCTCTGTACCATCCATCCTCCTCCCAGTTTCACAAATCACCTTGTGCTTCTCTCTCCACTCCCCCATCACCTTTTAAATCTACTCATCATTTTTCCAGTCCTGCCAAAGGGTCGCGTACCGACAAAAACAACTGTACTTTTCCCATAGATGCTGCCTGACCTTCTGAGTTCCTCCAGCATTTTCCGTGTGTTGCTTGGATTTCTAGCATCTGTAGATTTTCTCTTGTTAAGTTTGAAGAACTTTGGCTTTCAAGCAATTTTGAGGTCCTGTTTAAGAATAAAAAGAGGTCCACAGCAGGTTTACATAAGTAGGACAAATGAGGTATTTATAGAGTATATGAAATGAAAGAGAAATCTTAAGAAGAATGCATTGAGCAAAAAGATATGGGGGAGATCATAAAAGGATATTTTTGCATCTGTATTTACATGGGAAACGGACTCAGAGTCTGTAGAAGTGAGGCAAAGCAGCAGTGATGCCATGGACCCCATCCAGCCTACAGAGGAAGAGGTGTTGGATGTCTTGAGGCACACCAAGGTGGACAGATCCCCGGGGCCTGATAAGGTGTACCCGCAGACCGTGCAATTGGCAAGTGCTGAAATTGCAGGGGCCCTGGCAGAGATTTTTAAATCATCCTTAGCTACAGGCGAGGTACCAGATGAGTGGAGGTTAGCAAATGGTCGAAAGTACCTAGTGCTTTCCCGACATATGACAGAGCTTTGGGTGAGGGAGCAAGTTTACAAGTAGTTGATGGATATAACATTAAAATAAGGAAGGACAAGACAATGATTGGGTACAAATGCAGACAGAGCAAATTGTTAATTTATAGAACAAAGGTAAATTTCAAGTGAAGAATACAGGACTGAAGGTACTGTATTTAAAACGCAGAGTATTTGGAATATGGTAGGACATACTCGTGGCAAAATTTGACATTGGTCAGTATGACGTTGTGGGCATCACTGAGTCATCGTTGAAAGAAGTCCATAGTTGGGAGCTGAACATCAAAGAATATACTTTGTATGGAGAGAGCAGGTTGGAAGGCATAGGCGGTGGTGTGGCTCCGTTCGTAACAGATGGAATTAAATCTTTAGTGAGAGGTGACAAGGTCAGAGGATGTTGAGTATTTGTGGAAGGAGTTAAGAAACTGTAAGGGGAAAAAGGTCATTATGACAATCATGTATAGGCCCCCAAATAGTGGCCAAGGTGTGGAGTTGCGAATGTAAAGGGAACTGGAACAAAGGCATGTGAAAAGGCACGTCACAATTTAAATAGGAGACCTGATTGCAACAGGATTGGGAAAATCAGGCTGACGTCATTTCGCAAGAGAGGGAATTTAATCAATGACTACGTGATGGATTTTTAGAGCGTCTTGTACTTGAGTCTGCTAGGGGAAAGTCTATCATAGACCGTGTGCTGTGAAATAACCCAGATATTATTAGGGAGTTTAATGTAAAGGAGACCTTAGGAGTCTGTGTTCATAATATAATTGAATTCATACTGTAATTTGAGAGGGAGAGCACAAGTCAGATGTATCAGTATCGCAATGGAATAAAGGGTGTGAAAGAGGAGCTTGCGCAGGTGGATTAGAGGAGGATACCGGCGGAAGTTCAATGATTGGAAAGCTTTCAAAATCCAACATAAGGCAACTAAAAAACATCGAAAGAACGGAAAAGATAAAATGAGGGCAAACAAGCCAATACTATAAAGCAGGATATTAAAAGAATTTTTTCAGTAATGCAAAGAGTAAAAGGGAGGTGAGAGTTGATATTGGACCACAGGAAACATGCTGATATGGGAGTAATGGGGGACAAATAAATGGCAGATGAACTTAATGAGTACTTTGTACCAGTCTTCACTGTGGGAAGACACTAGCAGTGTGCCAGAGGTCCATGAGTGTCAGGGAGCAGGAATGAGTGCCATTGCTATTGCAAAGGAAAAAATGCCAGGCAAACTCAAAGGTCTTAATGTGGATAAGTCACCTGGACCAGAAGGACTAAGAGTTCCAAGAATAGATGCTGAAGAGATAAAGGATGCATTAGTCATGATCTTTCAAGAATCACCTGATTCTGGCATAGTTCCAGAGAACTGAAAAATTCCAAATGTCATTCCATTCTTCATGAAGGGACGAAGGGAAAATAAAGTGTAAGGATGAGTTTTCGAGATCCTTAGACTAATGATAATGTAAGTCAAAGTCAACATGGTTTCTGTCAAGGGAAAAACATGCCTGGAAAATCTGTTAGAATTCAAGTAAACATCAAAGCTGGTTGGACAAAAGAGAGGCAGTGGATGTTATTTGCTTGGATTTTCAGAAGGCATTTGATAAGGTGCCACACATGAGACTGCATAACAAAACAAAATCCTATGTCATTACAGGGAAGATACTAGCAGAGATCGAGGGATGGCTGACAGGGAGGAGGCAGTGAGTGGGAATAAAGGAGGCCTTTGCTGGTTGGCGGCCAGTGCAGTGGTGTTCTTCCATGTTTAGTATTGGGACCAGTACTTTCCACACTGTTTGTCAATGATTTAGATAGTGGAATTGATGGCTTTGTGGCTAATCTTGTGAATGATACAAAGATAGATGGTTGTGCTGCAGAAACAATGTAATTGCAGCAGGAATTAGATAAATCAGAAGAATGGGCCAGAAAATGGCAGATGGAATACAGTGCTGGGAAATATCAGATAATGCACTTTGGTTAAAGGAACAACAGTGCAGACTCATCTAAATGGGGTAGAAAATTCAAACATCGGAAGTGCAAAGGGACGTAGGATCCTCATGCAAGCTCCAGAATGATAACTTACAGGTTGAGTCTGCGGTAAAGAAGGCAAATGCAATGTTGACATTTATTTCAAAGGGAATGGAACATAAACACAAGGAGATAATGCTGAGGCTTTAAAAGACACCAGTGAGGCCACACCTGGAGCATTGTCAACAACTTTGGGCCACATATCTCTGAAAGGGTACTTTGTCATTGGACAGAGTCCAGAGGAGGCTCCCTAGGATGATTCCGGGAATGACGTTTAACACAGGAACAGCATTTGGCAGCTTTGGGCCTGTACTCACTGGAACTCAGAAGAATGTGGGGTGGGGGGGGGGGGATGACATTGCAACCTACTGAATATTGAAATGACTGGATAAGGTAGATGTGGGGAGGCTCCTTCCTATCATGGGGATAGCCAGGTCCAGAGGGCGCAGCCTCAAAATTGAGGGGTAACCTTTCAAATAGGAGGTAAAGAGGATTTTTTTTAGCCAGAGAGTAGTGAGTCTGCGGAATGCTGTGCCACAGATTCTGTTGGAGGCCAGGTCCGTGGGTATACTTAAAGCGGAGGTTGAAAGTTTCCTGATTGGTCAGGGCATCAAAGGTAATGGCAAGAAGGCAGCTGTAAGGGGGTGAATGGTATCTGGGATCAGCGGTAATGAAATGGCAGAGTCGCTGAGCTGAATGGCCTAATTCTGCCCCAAAGTCTTATGGCCTTACACCAATCTCTTTCTAGCATCTCACATCACCACCCCTCCCCCAACAACACACCTTGCCCCTCACCTGGTCTCACCTTGTCTGAGTTTGCCTCAGTCCGTGTATTGATTAAACTAATCAACCAGGTACAGTAGAGGAAAATACAAAATCGAAGAACAGATGAAGAGGCAGTGGCTGCTGGTAGACTAGTGGACAGGGAATGTTTCAGGAACCAATGATGAGAGACAACAACTAAAACTAACAAGGAAAAAGCAGATAAGTCGACTCAATAATTTGCATTGGTGTTCATAGTGGGGACACAGCAAACATCCCACAGATATCTAATGGTGACATTTCAACATTGTGCAATAATATGTAACAATCGCCATCAGGAGGGAAAATCTAATGGGACTAAATGCAAACATTACCAGGTCCCAATGACCTGCACTCGAGGGTTTCACAGAGAGTGGCTGGAAAGAAAGTGCTGACAAATTGTAGTAAAACTAACTGTGTGCCAGGAAGGTCTCAGTGGAGTGGAAAACCATTGTTGAAATAGGGCGGAAGACAAAACCAAGTAACTGTGGTCCTGTTAATTTCACATCTATGGTTGGTGAGGTGCTGGAGTATGTGATGAATGCAGAAATAACAAGTTATTTAGTAAAGATTCATGTGATCAAATGAAATTGACATATTTTAGTGATCTGTCGACCTAAAGTAAGGTGTGAGGTGGGAGTTCTCCTGAAGTCGAGATCCACCTCCTATGTCTTGTTGATACTAGCAAAAGGTTACTTGCCTGGCACCAAGCCTCAAGCTCTTCCACTTCGTACGCAATCTCATCGTTGCTGAGGATGAGCCCCTCCACTGTCCTCTCATCAGCAAACTAGACAATGTAATTACTCGGCTGTTTGGCTCTGCAGTCATCTGTGTGCAGAGTGCATAGGACCTGGGAAACAACCCTATTGAGGATGAAAATTAAGAAACCAGTCAAGGCCAACACTATATGGCCTAATCTTTATGCTTCAGTATTCTTTTAAACAGACTAACTGAGAAATGTTCAAGGCGGCTGCAACAAACAGAGCAGACACAGACCTCAAGGACTTTGTCTCATCTGTCATCTACTATGGTCTAAGTGTGTTTCAACATTGGTACCCCAAGAACAATCATCTCACGGCCCACCAGAAGCCCTGGTTGAGTGCAGTGGTGTGCTCCCTACCAAAAGCCCAGGACATTCGGTGAAGAAGGCTGAGAGGAACCTGACAGAATAAACAGATTATTTCATGCTGGGACGATGTAACTAGTGGAGTGTCCCAAGGACTAATTCTGTGTTGTCAATTATTTACTATTAATATTAATGAGCAGGAGGATGGGACAGAGACTGAGGGATCCAAAGTTGTCAATAATGGGGAAAATGGTGGGGGGACATGTGATGGGATATTTGGTCTCTGGAAGAGGATAGGGAGAAGCTGGCTGAGTAGAATACTTTGGGAATGGAGTTTAATGTGGGAACATGTGATGGTGTGAGCAAATATAGGATGAGTAATTAAACTATAACTTATGTGTTTCCTTCAGTTTGTTACCGGCAGAGGTGGTAACTGGACCAATTCCCACTACATATTAAAAGCTCCTAATGATGTACACCTCAAATAACCTCTAACAACCAAGTCCAGCTCCGGGGCTTGACATGTGCCTCAGCACATAAGCTCAGCAGAACCATTTCTACCAGTTTTCTTAAAAGCAGTCTCTTTGGGTTTATTTCGTGTGGTTGGCAGCTTATCTAGGAGAAGCAAAACTCTGATCTCAAATCTCGGCTGAATTATGGTTGTACTCACTCATGGGGAAGACTTCGGGACTAAAATCCCAAGGAAAATATTCTGGAGTTGGAGTTCCTCAGGCAGTCCTACATTCAATTCAACACTGACTGGCAACTCCAGTGGCGCTGCTGGTGCCAAACAGTATCCGTCTCTGCCATTCCTTTGGGTTCATCCGATGCATAGAAAGGGGGAGCTCGCAGCATTGGCAACAGTTTGCTCTCCATATTATACTGTCCAGGCTTGTGTATCTAAACAGCTACGAGACAACTTCCATGGTATACCCTGACCAAAGGAAGCCTCTCACAGTATTATTGTGCAGAGAAGTTGTAAGTGGGAAATTGAGATAGTGCATGTGTCCTGCACAACAAAACAGAGATGGTTTTAGTGAGAGGTTCATTAGATCAGACATGAACAAGGTCCAGAAAGTGAATAGTGCACTGACATTTATTGATGCAGAAATAGACAAGTGTTGTTACAGTGTCAGACCATAAGATAGAGGAGCAGAATTACCCATTTGGCCCATTGAGTCTGATCTGCAATATCATCATGGCTGATCCATTTTGCCTCTTAGCCCCAATCTCCTGCCTTCTCCCCGTATCCCTTCATATACTGACTAAACAAGAATCCATCAACCTCTGCCTTAAAAAATACCCAATGACATGGCCTCCATAGCCGCCTGTGGCAACGAATTCCACAAATTCCCATCCCCCCATCTTTTAATATACTGTCCATCTTTTGTTTTTCCCCTCCAGTCCTATTGAAAAGTCTTGGCTCGAAATGTTGACTGTTCTCTTATTCATAGATGCTGCCTGGCCTGCGGAGTTGCTCCAGTATTTTGTGTTTTGTTCCACAGATTCAGCACTCTTTGCTGAAGAAATTGCTCCTCATCTCCTTTCCAAACAGCCCCCTCAGTTCTTAGACTCCCCACAATAGGAAATTTCCTCCCCACATTCACTCCTTCAAGGCCTTTCAACATTCAATAGGTTTCAATGAGGTCATCCCTCATTCTTCGAATTCTGGTGCGTAAAGGCCCAGAGCAGTCAAATGGTCTTCATATGTCAAGCCTTTCAATCCTGGAATCATTTTTCTGAAACCCCTTTGAACCCTCTCCAACATCAGGACATCCTTTGAAAGACAAGGGGCCCAAAATACTCCTCTCATTCCAAATGTGCCTCACTAGTGCCTAATGAAACCTCAACATTTACCCTTGATTTTGTATTTAGTCCTCTCGAAATGAATGCTAACATCACATTTGCTTTCCTCACCACCAACTCAACCTGTGAATTAACCTTTGGGGAATCCTGCACGAGGACTCCCAAGTCCCTTTGCACCTCAGATTTTTGAATTTTCCCTCCATTTAGAAAATAGTCCACACCTTTATTTCTTTTACCATAGTGCATGACCATACTCTAAAGCAATACTGTATTCCATCTGCCACTTTTTTGCCCATTCTCCTAATCTGTCTGAGTCCTTTTCCAGCCTTTCTACTGAATCAAAACTGCTGCCACTCCGCTAACCTGGCATCATCATCCATGTCACTAACATATTGATAGATCCTGGACTGGCCAGGGCCTGAAGGGTTACGGGGAGAAGGCAGGAGAGGACAATTGAATCTGCCATGATGAAGTAATGGAGCAGAATAGATGGGCCAAATGGCCTAATTTTGCTCCTCTATCTTATGTAAAAAGAGCCGTCCCAACACAGACCCCTGGGCAGAGCATGACTAGTCACTGGCAACAAACTGGAAAAGGCTCCCTTTGTTCCCACACTTCGCCTCCTGCCAATCAGTTCTGCTTTGTCCATGCTAATATATTTCCCGTAGTATCTTTGGTTGTTAACTTGTTAAGCAGCCTTATGTGTGGCACCTCGTCAGAGGGCTTCTGAAAATCCAAAGTACACAACATCCACCGATCTTCCTTTGTCTATCTTGTTAGTTCTTCAAAGAATTTCAACAAATTTGTCAGGCAAGATTTTCCCTTGAGGAAACCATGCTGACTATGGCCCAATTTGTCATGTGCCTCCAAGTTTCCCGAAACCATACCCTCAACAATTGCCTCCAACATCTTCCCAACCACCCTAGTCAGCTTAACTGCCCTATAATTTTCTTTCTTCTGATTCACTTCCTTCTTGGAGCGATATTTGCAATTTTCCACTCCTCTGGAACCATGCCAGAATCAACTAATTATTTAAATATCATTCCGTCCATAATCTCATCAAGCACCTCTCTTTGAATCCCAGGGCCCAGACCATCTAGTCCAGGTGACGTATCTACTTGCAGGCCTTTCAATTTCCCAACAACATTCTGCCTGGTAATGCCAACTTCACACAGTTCCTACCCTGACACTCTTGAACTTTTAGCATACTGCTAGTGTTTTCCACCACAAAGAGTGATGCAAAATACTTAATCAATTTTTCCACCATTTCCACCATTACTACTACTCCAGCATAGTTTTGCAATGGTCCAATATCTACTCTCGCCTCTCTTTCCCTTTGTATTACATAATTTCTTTCTTAATGACTTCAGTTGCCTTCTGTTGGTTTTGAAAGTTTCTGAATCCTCAAATGTCCCACTGATTGTTACTCTACCGCATACCCTCTCCTTGACTTTTATGTGGGCTTTGACTTCGCTTGTTAGCCACGTTGGTGTCATCTTGACTTTGGAATACTTCTTCCTCTTTGTGATGTATATATCCCACACCTTCCAAACTGCTTTCACAAATTCCAGCCATTGCTGCTCTGCCGCCATACTTGCCTGTGTTCTTTTCAGATCAATTTTGGTCAACTCCCCTCTCATACCCCTGTGATTCTCTTTACACTATTGTGCACAGTGATGGATTTGGGGAGGTTAAAGCAGGTCTGGACATAACACAGTGAATGGCAGAGGTCCTGAGGAGTGTGAATGAACAGTGGCACTTTGGGAGACATGTATATAGTTCCCCGAAAGTGGCAACACAGGTAGACAGTGTTGAAGAAGGTGAAACATGCTTACATGTGTTGTCCAAGGCACTGAGAGGAGTTGGGACATCACATTACAGTCGTACAATTCTCTTAATTAGGTCACAGCAGCAGGACCCTGTGCAGATTCGGTCACCATATTGTAGGAAGCATTTCATTAAGCTGGAACGAGCAGAAAAGATTCACAGGAATGTCTAGGGAGTCTAGGACGACATGGCCCAGCCTCAGAATACTATTAAACTGCTTTAGGACAGCTGGAAGGAGTAAAGGGGAGTACATCTGTGGAATTCATTGCCACATACGGATGTGGGCAAGCCATTGGATATATTGAAAATGAAGGTTCTTGATTGTGGAGTTACAACGAAAGGGAGAAGAACAGGGTTGCGAGGGATAAGGGATCTGTCATGATCACTTATGCCCGGAAGACTAGATGGGTCAAATGGCCTAATCCATCCCCTGTTTCTTATGGTCTGGGAGCAACTACAGGACATTTCAAAGGGAAGGTTGAGCAGCCGGACATCGTGGGAGATGGTGCATGTTGATAGTAACAACATGGGGGTGGGGGGGGGGGGAGTGATGTGGTCCTCTCCCGTGAATTTAGAGAAATAAAACAGAAAATAAAAAGCAGAACCTGCAGGGTAGTAAGCTCTGTATCACTCCCAGTGACATTTGTCAGTGCAGGGAGATATAGAACGATACCACTGATGAATGTGTCACTGAGGAGCTGGTGCAGGGGACAGAGATCCTGTTTCATGGATCAAAGGGAAATCTGCTAGCTATGGATGGAGAGAAAACCTCACTCCCAAGGTCTTCTGTGGAAGGAATAGTTTTCTCCTTTCCCAAACTGGGGGGAATAGTTTCAATGTGACAGAGAGGAAGTTTATCGAGGATCTGAAGGGTGAAGTAATGGAGGCAGATAAAATTATGTGAGTGATACAGAGGTAGACAGACACAGGCTGTTTCTAACTCTAAAGAGTTTAGATTTAAGGTGAGAAAGGGGAGGTTTTAAGGAGATCTGAAGGGTAAATATTTCACACAGAGAACAGATGGCATCCCTACTGAGCTGCCAGAGGCGGTGCTGGAGGTAGAAACTTAAAGTCTCCTTCTCAGGAACCTGTCGTTCACTGTGTACATCCTACCCTGGTTGAACCGCCCGGAATAGAGTCAGTGATTTATACAGAACTGAAACCGTCACTTCGGTAAAACTCATCAACGCCGTCCAAGTTGTCCACCTGAACTCGTCCCATCCGCCTGCATTAGGCCCGTGTCTCTCTCAACCTTTCCTATCCATGTAACTGTGCAAATATGGGTTAAATGTTGTACCTGAGGCAGAGAGCGGGTGCAGTGAGGCGCTGACAGACTCTCACTGTTCCCATGGGCAGGAAGAGGAGAGGCCGATTCCAACAGTGGAGCCGAAACCGCAACAAGTAGAGACAAACTCCACTTCACCGTAGACCAGGACTGTTCCACAGGAAACGACGTCGCTGAAGAAAGGCCCTATATGACATAAGCATGCCAGGAGCCGGCATCACGTATGTCACGTGACGGTGGATCAAGCCGAACGGAAGAGGAAGCTGTCAATCAGTGGACACCACTGGGAAACTTGCGAACATTGTAAATAGAATCGGACAGTGGGGGGTTTCGGGAACGGTGAACCCCCCCCCCCACCACGGGAGTTGACTGTGTTATAGACAATAATATTCATATTTTAATTTGACCCTTCTCGGTCTTGTAAATACTTGTCGTTTGTATTTCGTATATTTTTCTGGGAACGATCTTTTGTGATTTTGCGAAAAAACATTGTAAATAGATCACTGAAACGCTCACGGACAAATATCGTCACAGTCAAAGTAAGTGGATTTCCAAGTACGTATATGTCACCATATAATACCTTCAGATTCATTTTCTTTCTGGGATATACAGGGAAATCAATACAATGGAATTTGTGAAATCTATAAACAGTAAAGTCTGACAGACAACAAATGTGCAAAATAAAACAAATTGTGCAAATAATAAAACATAATAATACTGAGAACATGAGTGGTAGAATACTTGAAAGTGTCTCTGTATTTTATTGAATCAGTTCAGTGAAGTTATCCACGCTGTTTCAACAGCAGGACTAATAACTCTTAAGGGTAATAACTTTTCCTGAAGGTGGTCGTGTGGGCCTTAAGGCTCCTGTACGTCCAAAGGCTCCTGTAAACCCAAAACTGCGGACAATGCTCCAACTGTCGTCTTACGAGCGCCTTATAGGGCCTCAACGTCACATTCCTGCTGTTATATTCTGGAACTGAAATGCCAAAATTGCATTCACCTTCTTCAGAGCCTACACAACCTGGAGGTTAACCTTTAATGTGTCTTACACAAGGACTCCCAAATCTCTTTGCATCTCTGCATTTTGAATTCTCTCCCCATCTAAATAATAGACAGCCCTTTTATTTCTTCAACCAAAGTGCATGACCATACACTTTTCAACATTGATATTAATTTGACATTTTTTGCCCAGTCCCCTAAACTATCTAAGTCTCTCTGCCGGTTCTCTGTTTCCTGGACACTACCTGCTACTTCACCTGTTTTTGTATCATCAATATTTTTAGCCACAAATCCATTAATACCGTAGTCTCAATCATTGACACACATCGTAAAAAGCAGTGGTCCCAACGCCGACACCTGTGAATCTCCACTGGTAACCACCAGCCAGCTAGAAAAGGACACCTGCATTTCCACTCCCTGTTTTCTGCCTACCTGCCAATGCTCCACCCACTCGAGTAACCTCCCTATAATTCTATGGACTCTGATCTTCAATGAAACCTAATGTGCGGCCTCTTTTCAAAGGCCTTCTGAAAATCCAAATACACCACATTGACTGCATCTCCTTTGTATACGCTGCTTGTAACTTGCTCAATGAATTGAAGTAGGTTTGTCAGGCAGGATGTTCCTTTTAGGAACCAATGCTGGCTTTGGCACATCGTGTTATGTGCCTCCAGGTACTCCATTATCACATTCCTAACAATCGATTTCAAACACTGATGTTGGGCTAACAAGTCTATAGTTTCCCTTCTGCTGCCTCCCACCCTTCTTAAATAGCGGAGTAACATTTGCAATTTTCCAGTCATCTGCTACAGTGCCAGAATCTATTGATTCTTGAAAGATCATCGACATTGCCTCTGCAATCTATGCAACTGCTTCCTTCAGTACCCGAGGGTGCATTTTATCAAGTCCAGGATATTTATAAACCCTCGGACCATTAAGCTTCCTGAGCGCCTTCTCAGTCGTAATTTCCACTGCACACACTTAACTTTTTTTACACTCTTCAATGTCCAGTGTACTGCAGATATCTTCCACTGTGAAGACGGATGCAAAACACGCATTCAGGTCGGCTGCCATCTCTGCATTTCTCATTGCAATATCTGCACCGCCATTTTGTATTGTTCCTATATCTACCCCAACTCTCTATATATTTAAATATATATATATAAATTTTATATTTATACATATTTATATTTAAACAGATACTTATAAAAGATATTAGTTGCCAGATTCCTCTCATAATTCATCTTTTCCTGCCGAATGACCTTCTTAGATTCCTTTTGCAACTTTTTAAAAGCTCCCCAATCCTTTATCTTTACACTGTTACGGATTCAGCAGCAATAAGTATATGAGTGAGGTAGGGGTTTTTATAACAAATAACACGTTTATTATACACTGAAAACAAACCCCCCAAAAGTAAACAAATCACTAACGTAACCGGAAATCTGCTGCTGTGCGGCAGCTTAAACAGTTCTTAAAGCAAGGAAGCTTAAACAGTCCTTAGAACGATGTTGCAAAAACAGTTCTTCAAAGCAGTATTGCAAGAGTTCAAAATGCTTACAGTCTATTTAAGGGAGAGACTCTTTAAGACGATTTAAATTCTCTTTCACGTCGTGTTGCCGCGGTTCCAAATCGAACTTTTCCCATGAAGAATTTTACGAAGATGAAATGTAACGGCTTAAAGGCACTGACATTTCCTGTACAAAACTGTTCCCAATCCTTTCTGCTATTCACAGGGATTAACAGGGGGACAGTCAACGAATTCCTTCCGAATGAGGATCAAACAAGGTCGAACACGTTTCACCGTCGAAATCGACTCTCTTCGATCTTTTAACTCCCGAACGCCAATCTTCACTCTCCACTGATTCTCAACTAGCAGTATTATAAAGAAACTGCTGGCAATGACCTTTTAAACTTTAGGCATTAGATAAAACTTCATCTTTCAACTAAACTGCGTCATAACATGAAATCACTCAGTGGCATGAAGTGAACATGGCAAATCCAGCCACGAACTGCCCCTCATCAAAGGCAGGGGTCCTCCGTTTATACCCTGTAAAAAAAACTGTCACATGACCTCTACTGGCGGGAAAACGACGTCACTCCACCATCACAAGACTATTACCTCAAGTCCAGTATAGCTTCAACACATGTCACGTGAAAAGTTCACAACTGTCACTTGTCACGGGTACGTAACACCTCCCTCCAAAAAAAAAACATTCTTGGCCTGTCAAGAACAAAAATTTTAACAATTATTTACAAGAAAAACAAATGTATAAATGTTATAACATACACAATATACAATACAGAATCATCATATAACATCTTACAACTCACAATACAGTAGGAGTGATACAATTGTAAAAAAAAACACTCCATAAAAAATTACATTGTACATTCAACATCGAGATAGACATTCAGCAACCACATTATCTTAACCTTTAATATGAGTTATCACAATATTGTAGTCTTGTAACATCAAACTCCAATTTAATAATCTTCTGTTTTTGTTTTTCATCTTACTCAGAAACACTAATGGATTATGATCAGTGTAAACAATAAGTGGTTTTTGAGTTGTACCAACATATACCTCAAAATATTCTAAAGCTAAAACAAGAGGTACCAATTCCTTCTCTATTGTCGAATAGTTTCTTTGATGCTTATTAAATTTCTTAAAAAAGTAAGCTACTGGATGATCAACCTCATCACCCTCATTCCTTTGCATTAATACTGCTCCTGCAGCATCATCACTAGCATCTACAGCTAATGAAAAAGGTTTTTCAAAGTCAGGTGCCTTGAGCACAGGTTGATGACATATCATTGTTTTCAATTTTTCAAATGCTTCTTGACAAAGCACCTTCCACACAAACTTCACATACTTCTGCAAAAGGTTAGTTAATGGAAGGGCAACATTAGCAAAATTCTTACAAAATTTTCGATGATATCCTACCATTACCAAGAATCTTCTGAGAGTTTTTTTTTCCCCGTTGGAGTGGGAATCTCTAAAATTGCCCGAACTTTTGCCTGAACAGGAGCTACCTTACCTTGACCCAAAACATAACCAAGGTAAGTCTCAGTGGCATGTCCAAATTTACTCTTAGCTAAATTAATAGTTAAGTTAGCTTTTAAAGCCTTTCAAACAATTTCTCCACCGCAATAATGTGTGTTTCCCAAGTATCATTTCCTGTCACTAACTCATCAGTATCTTTCAATCCCTGAATCACAGAGCTAATCATCCTCTGGAAAGTACCTGGGGCATTCTTCATCCCAAATGGAAGAACATTATACTCATATAACCCAGTTGGAGTTACAAATGCAGAAATCTCTCTACCTCTGTCCGTCAATGGAACACACCAATACCCTTTCAATAAATCAATTTTTGTAAGGAACTTTTGCTTTTCCAACTTTATCTACACATTCATCTACTCTAGGAATTGGATATGCATCTGTTTTCGTTACAGCATTCACCTTCTTTAGTCCGTACAAAACCTAATAGTACCATCTGGCTTTGGCACCATAACACAGGGTGAACTCCAATTCGAGTTAGAAGGTCTAATAATATTATTCTCTAACATATATTCAATTTCTTTCTCAGCAAGTTCAGATTTTTCTATGTTCATCCTATATGGGTGTTGTTTAATAGGTTTGGCATCTCCAACATCTACATCATGTGAAGCTATAGTAGTCCTTCTCGGAACATCTGGAAACAAATCCTTATATTTAAAAATGAATTCCTTCTTCTGTTGTTTTGCTCTAGCTGTAAATGTGCTAGTTTCGCATCAGTATTTTCCAGAATGGTTGAATTTGGTAACCTGACAGAAACAATGTTGGATTTAGAATGAAATTCAGATGAATCATCTATCATGTTCCTAGTTAAATCAAACTCATTCTCACTAACTACAACAGTCATAGTATCACATTGTTTCTCAAGATATGGTTTAATCGTATTTATATGGCAAAGTTGTGTTGGCCTTCAACGATCTGGAGTTTTCATCACGTAATCCACATCAATGATTTTAGACAAAATTTCAGAAGGACCATGAAATCTAGCTTGTAAAGGATTCGTTTGCACTGGGAAAAGAAACAACACCTTATTTCCAGGCTTAAACATCCTCATTCTAGCTTCTTTATCATACCATGTTTTCATTGTCTCCTGAGTCAATTTTAAATTTTACTTGGCTTTATGTAAATTCTACAAGCTTTATGTAACCTGTCCTTAAATTTCAAAACATAGTCCAACAAATTAGTGTGTATTTCCTTACTAATCCGCTGTTCTTTTAATAAAGATAAAGGTCCTCTAACTCTATGCCCAAATACAAGTTCAAATGGACTAAAACCTAAAGATTCTTGTACCGAATCCCTTACTGCAAATAAAAGTAAGTTTATACCCTCATCACAATCACTTTCATTTTCCACACAATATGTCCTAATCATATTCTTGAGGGTAGAATGAAACCACTCCAAGGCACTTTGCGACTCTGGATGGTATGCAGACGAAGTGATTTGCTTAGCTCCCAATTTATAAACTATCTGTTGAAACAATTCAGACATAAAATTACTGCCTTGATCAGTTTGTATTTTCCTAGGTAATCCAAAATAAGTAAAGAAGTTTATAAGGGCCTTTGTCACAGTTTTAGCTGTTATATGCCTAAGTGGTACGGCCTCTGGAAACCTACACGATGTACACATGATAGTCAACAAATACTGATAACCAGTTTTTTTCTTTGGTAATGGACCAACACAATCTACAACAACTTTAGAAAACGGCTGGCCAAATGCTGGAATAGGTTGTAATGGAGCCACTGGTGTAACTTGATTTGGATTACCCACAATTTGACAAGTATGGCACGTTTTACAAAACATCGCCACATTTTTCTTAGACCAGGCCAGTAAAAATGTTTTAAAATCTTGTCCACAGTTTTCCTTACTCCTTGATGTCCACCTAAAGGCACACTATGAGCTAAAGTCAAAATCTCATTTCGATAAACTTTAGGGACAACTACCTGGTAAACAATATTCCATTCCTCACTTGCAGGAATTGTAGGTGATCTCCACTTCCTAATCAACACCCCTTTTTCCAAATAATATCCTACTGGCACCTGCTCAATTTCACTATCTAGTAGAGCTTGTTCCCTTAATTATATAATCTCAGGGTTTCTATTCTGCTCTGCTATCATCTCCTTCCGAGACAGAGATAAATCTTCATAGTCAGACTTACTCCAAGAATCTTGTTCGAACAACAAAGGTAAGTAAGTCTCTGACACATCCTCAAAACTCCAATCCTGAGTTGAACAGTCATGAGTAACAACCTCATTCTGCGCATCAATCTTTTTAGCCATAGCTCTAGTCACAACACAGGAAGAATCTGCATTAGAATTCAGCTCTGGTTCCTATGACTCCATTGTCAAATGCACTTCAGGAAAAACTTGTCCACCTGCCAAGCCATTACCTAACAATAAAGAAATATCCTTCACAGGTAAGCTAGGCTGTAATCCTACTTTATCAAATCCTGTAACTAACCCTGAGTTTAAATTTACTTTATGCAAATGTACAGGCATAAAATCACTCCCAACACCTCTTATATAATTTACCTCACCAGTATCAGACTCTTCATTAAACTTCAATACTCTGTCCAACATCAGTGATTGAGAAGCTCCAGTATCCCTAAGGATTTTTATTGGCACCAGAGTAGATCCTTCTTTCAAGGATACAAACCCTTCAGTTATAAAATGATCATATCCCTTTTTAACTTGGTCAGACTCTAACAAAACTTCATTTGTGTTTATCCAACCCTGTAATTATACAGGTGCTTCAGTGTGTTGCACACAAGCATCTGGAACTGCTTCCTACTGTTTCTTTTTCAAACTGAAACAGTTACCTATTACAAGGCCAGATTTCATACAATAGTTACAAATAAAACCAAACTGTCATTCCTTTATAGGTTTTCCTTCCTCCTTAACTTTCTCATTAACTTCTGATTTAATTTCTGATTTACCTTGAGTCTCTGTGTTATTTTTCCTCTTAAAAAATCTGCCCTGAGGAAATTTATTCTTATGGATTAAAACATACTCATCAGCTAATCTGGCACAGTCCTGCAATGTATCAGTATCCCTCTCATTTAAGTACGTCCTTACTTCCGCCATTAAAATCAGCTCTTTCAATGTATCATAGTCCTCATTTACATTTTTAGAAGAAACCCATCTCTCAAAACACACAGCTTTATCATAGGCAAATTCCACATAAGTCTTTTCCACAGACTTCTTCAAACTTCTGAATCTTTCTCTATACGCTTCTGGGACAAATTCATTGGATTTTAAAATATGCTTTTTCACAATATCATAGTCAAGTGCTTGCGCAGCATTTAAAGCTGTATAAACTTGTTGTGCTTTGCCGTTAATTACACTCTGTAACAACACTGACCATTTATTTTTCGGCCACTCTGAAATCTGAGCAATTGTTTCAAAATGTTGGAAATATCTTTCCACTTCTGTTTCACTAAATGGTGGGACCAATTTAATTTCTTGACTAGCAACAAACGGTTTTCTAGATCTAGAAGACTGATTCCCAGACCTTAATTCCGTCATCGCGTTTTCAAATCCTTTTTTTTCTGATCAGCTTCTAACCTGCAACGCTCCAACTTCATTTGTTCGATTTGCAACTGCATCTCCAGATCACTTATTGGAAACGACTCTAAAATCGATTCATCAAAATCACCCGAATCCACATAGTGAGACGCGATTTTTCTCTGTATTAGAGCCTTTGATTTAGTCTTCAAAATACCTTTAAGTTGCAATCTACTAGCTATCTCAGACACCTCAGTTTTTTTCGCCTTCGCTAACAACTCCGCGTCTGGCGAAGCCAGAAACTCATCAATATTCACTGTAGCCGAATACCACTCACAAGCCAATCAAAACACCGATTCAAAATTTAACAAGCACTTAAACTCAAATGATTCAATCCGGACGCAGCCCCCATATTAATGTTACGGATTCAGCAACAATAAATATATGAGTGAGGCAGGGGTTTTTATAATAAATAACACGTTTATTAAACACTGAAAACAAACCCCGCAAAAGTAAACAAATCACTAACGTAACCGGAAATCAGCTGCTGTGCGGCAGCTTCAACAGTTCTTAAAGCAAAGAAGCTTAAACAGTTCTTAAAGCGATGTTGCAAAAGCAGTTCTTCAAAGTAGTATTGCAAAAGTTCAAAATGCTTACAGTCCATTTAAGGGAGAGACTTTTTAAGACGATTTAAATTCTCTTTCACGTCGTGTTGTCGCGGTTCCAAATCGAACTTTTCCCACGAAGAATTTTACGAAGGTGAAATGTTACGGCTGAAAGGCACTGACCTTTCCTTTACAAAACTGTTCCCAATCCTTTCTGCTATTCACAGCGATTAACATTGGGACAGTCAACGAATTCCTTCTGAATGGGGATCAAACAAGGTCGAAACCGTTTCACCGTCAAAATCGACTTTCTTCGATCTTTTAACTCCCGAACGCCAATATTCACACTCCACCGATTCTCAACTAGCAGTATTATAAAGAAACTGCTGGCAATAACCTTTTAAACTTTAGGCATTAGATAAAACTTCATCTTTCAACTAAACTGCGTCATAACATTAAATCACGCAGTGGCATGAAGTCAACATGACAAATCCAGCCACGAACTGCCCCTCCTCACAGGCAGGGGTCCTCCTTTTATACACTGTAAAATAAACCTGTCACATGACCTCTACTTGCGGGGAAAATGACGTCACTCCACCATCACAAGACCATTACCTCAAGTCCAGTATAGGTTGAACACCTGTCACGTGAAAGTTCACCTCTGTCACGTATCAACGGTACGTAACAACACTAACTTTAGCTTCCTTGAATGCCCTCTCTTTTGCTTTTACTTCGACTTTGATTTCACTTGTCAGACATGTTTATGTCTTTTTTTTTCCATTTGAAAACATCTTTTTATTCAGAATAAAATATTCTAAGTAGCCATTGCTGCCCCTGAGCCATCCTGTTCTCTGTAATCGCCTGGACATCATAGCTTCAAATACTGATAAACGCCCTAAGCTCATTCAATTTGCTCATGATGCGCTTTGCATTAAAATAAACACATCGCGAACCATCGGTTTCAGTGCAGCCCTTCTCTATCATCTGCTTATCCTCCCTCGCACACTGTCTACAAGCTTTCTCGATTTGTGAGCCAACCCTCCCTTTATCCGTCTCTTCAGTTTGGTTCCACCTCACCCCCCAAACCCCAGAAATTCTAGTTAAAGATCCCTAATAAACTTAGTAAACCTCACTGCCACGATATTGGTCACCTTCGGATTCAAGTGCAACCATTCCTCTTTGTGCAGGTTACGCTGATCCAAAAATAATTTCCAATGACCCAGAAATATGAATCATTGCCCCCTGCTGCAATCCCTCAGCCACGCCTTTATCCTCCACCTCACTCTATTCCTATACTGACTGTTGCTTGGCACATGCAGTAATTCCGAGATTACTGTCTTTGAGATCCTGCTTCTCAATTTCCTTCCTGAACTCTCATAGTTTGTTTTGAGGACCTGCTTCCATTTCCTACCTTTCTCGTTGGTACCTGTATGTACCATGTCCTCTGGCTGTTGGTCTTCCCACTTCAGCGTATCATGGACACAAACAAAAACATCCCGGACCCTGGCAACCTGGTATCAGAGACAGTCTCAGTGTCATGCCCCATCAGTACTCAAACCGTGTACTTTTTGTGAGGTGAGCAGCCACTGGGCGATCCTGCACTGTCCAACTCTTCCTCCTTAACTCCTAATGATCCCTAAACTTATCAACAGCCCGCACCTTATGTGTTACCATCTCACTAATGATGTTATCTCAGTGTCCAAGATGATCCTTGGCTAGTCGATCACCACCACTATTTCCTTCGAACGGTCAGTCAGCAGCTGCAGCTGGTGCACTTCTCTCATATGAAGCTATCGAAGACACTGCCCAAATACCTGATCTCCCACATCCCGAGGCAAGGCATGATACTGGCGTAACTGTCATTCCAGATACTCTAATAGGGAGAGGGATTCTGTAGAAAATCTCTGAAATTTGACTTCCAAGAGCACAACACTTTATCTTCCATTTCGCTGCCCACATTTCCAGCAGGTCTAAGTTCCCCTTCTAACTGTCCAAAACTGCAACAAATTTGGTGTCAACTATGAAGTTTCCTGGTTTGTCACTGTAGCCCTTATTAAACGGGTGAACAATATTGGCTCAGCTGCAGTCTTCTGCATAAACATGTGTAATTAAAAAGAGACTACAAAGATCTCTGTGAAGGACCCAGCAATCTGCAATCTTCCCTCACTCTCTTAATAACCTGGAATGATCGTGTCCAATTCCGGTGATTTTCCACCTTCATGTTGTTTGGAAGTCCCGATGCTCCGACCTGCTTTCTATCAATGTGCCATGGAATATCAGCATATCCTTCCTGATCTTTCTTTCATCCTTCACTTTCTGTTTGATGAATACTGATGTGAATTATTCACTTCATAATTTGACCACTTTTTTTTCTGGCCCCAGGCATACTGTTACTCCTCTACCACCGAGTTGTCTACCTTATAGCATATAGCTTTGTCACTGGTGCCCCTTGTATTTTAATGTATGTACAAGGTGAATTGGTACTCTCTCCAGTCTTTCTCAGAAGAAATCATTTCACCTTCCCCAACATCATTTAGCCCTACTGAATCTCTGATGAATTTGCTTATTGCTGCACATTCATCACGAGTGTTGTCTAATTTCCACTTCCTGAACTTTCCTTATGGTTCCTTTTCCTTTTTTGGCTTCATTTTGCAACATCTCTGATCATTCAATACTCTTAGATCTGAATTCATGTCTTTCTCACTAACAGACACCATTTTAATTTTGAACCTTTCATCTTTAAGTAACTCTCACAGGTCAGGTGTGAGTTCCAGCTGCTCCCTGTCTCTGCTGTCCCCAGGTCCTGCCTAACTTAGTTCTCATTAACTTCCAACACGCACACAATGCTGAAGGAACTCAGCAGTCCAATCTGCATCTATGGAAAAGCATAAACTTTCAACGTTTCCGTTTGAAGCCCTTCAACAGGAAAAAAAATAGATGAGAAATCAAGATACGGTGGTGGGGAAGGCGAACATGAAGTAGAAGGTGGTAGGTAATCATTATCTTGCCCTTAGTTTAGCAAATTCGCCCAAGATTATTCTTCCTTCTTTGGAAATGACTGCTATCAAAATGGTCTCCCGGTTATATTCATCAGTTGTAAAGCTCATGCACCAATGTAAGGTATTTTTAGTGTCCCTAATGCATCCGCCTTTACTAACATACCTAGAAGCGAATTGTCCATATTTACTGTGTTTAAAAATTAACCTCAGACATAATTTCCTGTATTTTTTTCCCAATCAGTTCAAAATGATAACTTCTCTTTTTATCCAATTCCATCTTGGGAAAACAATCTCTGGATGTCCGCTCGATGGATGACTCCTACATTTTGTATAACTCTTTCAAGTCACTGCTTTTCCTGCTTACCTCCAAAGAGAAAAGTCCAATCTTACTCTACCTCACAAGATACTTTCTGTGAATTTCAATATTGAAAAAAAAATTATTTTCGAAGTACAAATGTTACCATATACATTTTGTTGCGGGCATCTTCAAGAAATACAAAGCAAAGAAAGGAATCAATGAAAAACTTCACACATCAAAGAAAGACAAAGCACCAACGTACAAAGCACAACAAAGACAAAAAAATTGTAAATAAAAAAATAAATGATAATAAATACGAAGTAACTATCAAAAACATGATTTGTAGTGTCCCGGAATGAGAGTTCGTTGCTCTGGTGAGTTAAATTACCCAATCTGCTTCAAAAGCCTGATCCTTGGGGGGGGGGGGGGGGGGGTCACGTGATGACGTAGTATCGTTCCAGCTCCCTCGTAAAAAGTAATGAAATAGGGTTTAAATGAAGAAGAGTTAACAAATATCTACTAGAAACTATTTTTAAGTAACTCAGGATTATCTTTTGATATGGCTCCTAAACCGAAACAGAATAAAACTACTACTTCGAAGACTGCGCAAATCGGCGGGGGAAAAGGCCTAACCGTATCGGCGAAGCCTCGGACTCAAGCTGGATCTCCTATCGGCGAAGTGCCTGGAACTTCTGATGATGCCGGACAGGAAGTTGCAGCAATGTCGGCGGTCTCTAAGAAGAAACGGCAAGAACAACGCATGCGTGAAGAAATGAGTGTGCATGAACAGATATTAACAAAACTACAAATCCCAACTACGGCTGGAAGTGAATCGGAAGTGGAATCAGACTCTTTGGGAAATTCAGAGGAAGAAGAATAGGAAAAGAAGGAAGAGATTAAAGGAGACATAAAAGATATCCTGATATATATTATGAATGAATTAAAAGCTATAAGAATGATGCAGAATACACTCGATAATGTGGTGGAAAAACAAAAGAAGATGGATAATAAAGTTAAAGAGATGGAAGTAAAAGTGGAAGAAAACACTGAAAGAATAGATAAGATAGAAGACAATAATCTTGCCTGGACAATAGAAAGAAAACGGATGTTGGAAAAAATAGATGCGCTTGAAAACTCTAGTAGACGAAATAATATCAAATTTGTTGGTCTAATGGAAGATACAGAGGGAGAAAATCCAATAAAATTCTTTCAGAATGGATTCCGAAAATTTTGGAAATGGAAGAAGGAAGCCAAGTAATTGAAATTGAAAGAGCACGCAGAGCTTTAAGACCAAGATCTCAACAAGATCAAAATCCAAGATCAATTTTGATAAAATGCTTAAGGTAACAAGATAAAGAAATTATCTTTTAGGCAGCTACTCAAGCTGCTAAAAAGAGAAATGGACCATTGATTATAGAAGGGAAAAGAGTTTTTTTTTAATGCAGACATAAGTTACGAGCTTCTGAAGAGGCGGAAGGAATTTAATCCAGTGAAAAAATCTTTATGGGAGAAGGGCTATAATTTTTTATTGAGCTTCCCAGCAAAATTGATAATTTTCCTGGATAACGAAGAAAGAAGATTTTTCGTTGACTACCGGAAAGCGGAGAAATTTGTACAAGAATTACCTGATGTCCACGAAGAGAAATAAAGAATAATAGAAATGAAATGGACTAATGATGAAGACTGAAACAAGGTTGGACTTGGCGGACATTTATAAAAAAAATAGTTGAGGAGTATTAATTGGGAGTAGAGACATTAATTATTATTTTTTTTCACTAATATATTTTCTTTTTTTTTGCGGGGGAGCTGGAGGAGCTCCTGATCGATGGCTGCTAGTTTCACGTGCACAATCATGGCGATTGCCATAACCCGTAAAATGGGGGGGGGAGGTAATATTGTGTTCTTTTTATTCGCAACATTAGTGGGAGGGATACTTTGTTTTTTTTCTTATATATTAGTTACCTTTCTTCAATTTTTCTTCTTTTTTGCCTGGATGGTTAGGCAACTCATAGCAACATGGAGAATTTTAAAGACTTGCCTAGTTATTATGAATGATTAATTTACTTAATTTTTTAAGTTTAATGCTAATGGATTTAATGGACCTGTGAAAATAAAAAGAGTTTTAACATATATTAAGAAAATGAAAGGAGATATAGCTTTTTTACAAGAAACACATGTAACAGAAACAGAACATAAGAAATTAAAGAGGGATTGGATTAATACAATATAATGTTTTACATCAATTAAATATAACACCACGGAAAATAAATAGATTAAATTCAAATATGTCTGACCAATGTTTTCGATGTAATCAAGAAATTGGTACTTTTTTACATTCTACTTGGACTTGTTTTAAAATTCAACCATCTTGGATAAATTTAAGACTTTCATTGGAACAAATTACTGGAGTACAACTCCCACATAGTATTATTTTTATTAGGAAGCATTGAAGGGAAAATACCGAAACTTAAATTGAATAAGTATCAGAAAAAAATTATAAAAATTGCATTGGCAGTAGCCAACAAAGTTATCGCAGTTACTTGGAAATCTGATTTATATTTAACTATGGATTGTTGGAATAATGAAATACATAGTTGTATTCCACTTGAAAAAATTGAGGGGGGATTTGATCGAGGTATTTAAAATGTTGAGAGGGATAGATAGACTTGACGTGAATAGGCTGTTTCCATTGAGAGTAGGGGAGATTCAAACGAGAGGACATGATTTGAGAGTTAGGGGGCAAAAGTTTAAGGGAAGCACGAGGGGGTATTTCTTTACTCAGAGAGTGATAGCTGTGTGGAATGAGCTTCCTGTAGAAGTAGTAGAGGCCAGATCAGTTGTGTCATTTAAGGTAAAATTGGATAGGTATATGGACAGGAAAGGAGTGGAGGGTTATGGGCTGAGTGCGGGTAGGTGGGACGAGGTGAGATTAAGAGTTCGGCACGGACTAGGAGGGCCGGAATGACCTGTTTCCGTGCTGTGATTGTTACATGGTGTTATATGGTTATACAATTTAAGAAATGAATATGATATATTTTTGAAAATTTGGCTCCCATACTTACAAAAGATATGATTAAATACATAGGTCCTTTGAAGATAAAATTATAAAGTAATTGGGGAAAGTAAAAATAAATATTAAAATTATTTTGAACTCCATGGAGCATGTGGGGATCCTCCTATATCCAGGCAATCTTTCTCTCACTTTTTTCTTTCATTAGATAAGGGTTAAGGGGGGGGAGGGTTAAGGGGAGAGGGGAGGGTTAATATTATTTTTCTCACTATTTTATCATCACATTTATTCTTTGTAATTTTCTAAAATTTATAAATAAATAAATATAATTATTTTTAAAAAGCCTGATCCTTGAGGAATAATAACTATTCCTCGATGCCGTGGCGTCTGAGGCTCCTTTAACTCCTTCTTGATGGCAGTTTCGAGAGCGAGCATCACCTGGATGATGGTCCCCTTGATGATGGATGCTGCTTGCCTGTGACTGCGCTCCTTGTAGACGTGCTCAGTGGTGTGGAGGACTTTACATGTGATGCCCGGGCAGCATCCACAACTTTTCAATTGCTATTCCATTCCAGAGAATTGGTGTTTCTAAGCCAAACAAGTCAGGGTATTCTCTACAGTAGATGTTTGGAACATTATCAAAGTTTTAGATGAAATGCTAAATCTGAACAAACTTACATAGCATAGGCCGTATATGCGGGTAAATCTTTCAGGATGCCAACAGATTCCGGTCCCCTGAGTCTCCACATCAAGACAATCCCAGTAAATGCTGGGAAAATTACAGTCACTACTCAGTTGCGTTTACAAATTTCCATTGCCTTTTTTCTTTCTCCCGCTGGCATTTCAACAACCTTTGGAAATTAAAACACATACCATTCAATGTTCCCCTTTATCAATTCCCCTGAAAGATGCCCATTGAGAGGGAGGGAACATAGAGTGTGGTGTAATGTGCGACTGGAAGCGGTCCCAAGTGCGGGACACAGACGCGGAGATCGGAATGGATGATTATGTGGACGTGAATGCAGGACTTCTGACACGGAGACTGGACATGGACAAGACAGGAACACAGAGCCTGGGCTTGGACAGGACTTCTGACACGGAGACTGGACATGGACAGGACAGGAACACAGAGCCTGGGCTTGGACAGGACTAGAACATAGAGCCTGGGCTGGGACAGAACTGGAACACAGAACCTGGGTTTAGACTTGACAGATATGCAGACCCTGGATTGGACTTGACTAGAACACAGAGCCTGGGCTGGGACAGGACTGGAACACAGAACCTGGGTTTGGGCAGGACTGGAACACAGAGCCTGGGCTTGGACAGGACTAGAACATAGAGCCTGGGCTGGGACAGGACTGGAACACAGAACCTGGGTTTAGACTTGACAGATATGCAGACCCTGGATTGGACTTGACTAGAACACAGAGCCTGGGCTTGGACAGGACTGGAACACAGAGCGTGGGCTTCAACTGGACTGGAATCCAGAGCCTGGGTTTCGACTTGACAGGTATGCAGACCCTGGGTTGGACTTGACTAGAAGACAGAGCCTGGACTTGGACAGGACTGGAACACAGAGCCTGGGCTTGGACTTGACTAGAACACAGAGCCTGGGCTTGAACAGGACTGGAACACAGAGCGTGGGCTTCAACTGGACTGGAATCCAGAGCCTGGGTTTCGACTTGACAGGTATGCAGACCCTGGGTTGGACTTGACTGGAACACAGAGCCTGGACTCGTACTTGACTGGAACACAAAGAGACAGAATACCTAACTGTGAGTAGCGGCAAACGTCCGGACCTACTCAGCTGGAACTGAGACGACCAAACCAAACAACAACAGACAATGCGTATCTTCACACGGAGAAGCTCATGAAGACGGTCCCGTGTGTTTTGGCAGCTCTGAAGACGGTCCCTTAATCTTGACTGCACGGAAGACAGTTCCTTATTCTTGGCAACTCGGAAGATGCATTACAGCACCGACTATGGTGACGAAAGAGCCGCGAGTAGATGTAAGCCGGAGTTCTTATGCTACCAATTCGAATGAGAATCAAGTGACCTAATCAAGGAGGCCACCGGAACACGGGGAAAAGGAAATTAACTGAAATGAGTCGTCAACGCACTGGACCATGACAGAGTGTCCATGAATTGCAGACCATTGTCAGTGTTGCACAGATCTTTGTCTTTTGAAGTGCTGGGGATACACTGGTGTTTAACGGTGGAGTACAGTACTGGATGTGTGCAGGACCGTGTGCTCACTGCACAGTGCTGAGAGTGTTATAGGTCTGTATCATCGTAGTGATGGTCTAAATATTTTAAGGTTCTCTGATCCTGTATTCAACTGCTGAATTTTCTTGAGCAGTCACATATGCAGGGCATGTTTATATCAGAGATAGACACTCGCCTTCCTTTGCACAACGGGCCAGATGTTGCTAAGATCTGTGACCTTACAGAACAGTGCGGGCAGTTTGAACATCTTGATAAAGTGCATGTGATCTTTGTCTCCCAATGGACTAAATCCCCCAAAGGATTCACCTATCTAAATGGTCTGAAAGACCCTACAACACCTCCTTTTTCTTATCAACACGCCTTTCCGATAACACTGTCCTCCATGTCCTTCTCCTTAGTGAACGCCCTTGAACGCAAAATATTCATTTTCTACCTCGCATGGTAACACTGGCTCCAGGCTCAAACTCCCACCTTTGTCCCTAGGTTGTCCTGTCCTCTCCCCACTATAGTGTTGTTTTCTGTGTATGCAATAAATGCCTTGGGACTCTCATTGTTCGTCCTCAATGAGGACATTTCATGGTCACTATACACTATTCTGATTCACAGAGTGACTTGCTTCTTGTATGATTCTCCAAGACCCAGTCCAATTTCATCTTCCTACAACTTATATATGGCTCCATTTACATTTCTAAATAATTCTTATCACGCTGAGTTCCCAATCGTCCTCGTCCTTCTCTACCTTCCTCATTGGGACAGGGAACTTGAATTCTGATCGGCTGAGCTGTACGTGACTTTCAGACGTCAGACATCAGCTGACATCAGGTCCATGCAGCAACAACCTGTAACATCAGCTCCCAGACTGTCCTCAATGATTCCTTCCCAAATCAGCTGTAATTTGCCTTCCACAAATTTCCATTCATCCACCTGCAGTTCTAGATATCCTTATCAATAACCATTTGAAAACATTCAGAACTATCATCCTTACACCTTCCAAATGAATCTCTTGCTCGGCTCATTTTCCAATGTTATACCAAGTATGTCCCCCTCCCTGGTCGGCCATCTCTGTACTGTTTCAGGAAATCTCCCTGAACACATCTCAGAAATAATGCCCCACCCAAGCCACAGGTGATAAGGGAAGTCCCAGTAATTCTGGGGAGATTATGTACCCACTAAACGTACTCTATTGTTCATGCATCAAACCAAAATCAGTTGTCATATCTGTTCCTCATATCTGTTCCTCATATCTCACTGCCTATTGCAAGGTCTACAGTATAATCCTATCAAAATAACTGTACCTGTCTTATTCCTGAGTTCTACCCACATTGTCTTACTGGATAAGCCACTGGGATTACCTCAACATTGTGACATTCTGCTTACTGATCAGTACAGCTCCCCGACCTATCCTACTTCCCGCTGGACTGTCTGAATCATATAAATCCTCGAATGTTTAGAAACCAGTCTTGCCCTTCTCTCAACCAGAACTCTGTAATAGCTGATTCACCGTGCCATGTACTAATAAGTCTATCTGCATTAACTGTTATACACCCTGCACTGAAATAAACTCACTTCTGCCTTTCAGTACTCATTAACGTGCAGCCACGTTGACTTCCTTTTGGCGTTCTTTGGCCTCATCTCTATCCTGCAATCTATGCTACTTACTAACATGTAGCTCTGGTTCCCAACACCCCATCCACATGCTACATGATAAAAATCATCAATGTGGCTCCAGCAAGCTTCTATTTGAGAATATTAGTTCCTCTTCAGTGTAACCCATCACCTTACAAAAGTCCCCCTTACGCTGGAGGACAGCCCAACGATCCGTATTCCTGATGCACTCCTTCCGGCACTAGATTGTTTGCCGAACATTTAAGTCTACCAACTTACCATCTTTTAACTCATAAGTATGTACCACCTGAAAATAATTTTTAAATTCTTCCATTGTATTTTTTTTGATTCAGCGCAGGGTATTTACATATGCATTCACAACCAAAGACACCTGCACATGTGTTGAAAGAAAACACTTTGCTGGAACTCGTACGATTTTAATGTAGAAAGAGAAACAAATGTCTACAGCAGTAGCTTTACATTATTCAAAATAATACTTATCGTCATCCACTTATCAAGCTGATCTTAGTTTTGCAGGGGAAATTCAGATCAGACAATATCACAATATCACACAGTCTTCTCTCTCTCTCTCTCTCTCTCTCTCTCTCTCTCTCTCTCTCTCTCTCTCTCTCTCTCTCTCTCTCTCTCTCTCTCTCTCTCTCTCTCTCTCTCTCCCGTCTCCCTCACGATGTCTCATTCGCTCTCGCTATCTCTCTCTTTCTCTCTCTGCCTCCCACTCACAATGTATCGTTCTGGCGGTAATCATCGCTCACACCCTATCCCTCGCTCTCTGTTTACCTTCATCTTCATAACACCCTCGGCGACGCGCCCTTTCCTGCCCCCGCTCGCTCTCCCTTGTTCTCGCTCGCACCCTCTTTCTCGCGATGTTTCATTCACTCTCTCTCATCTCGCCCTCAGCCCTCGCGCGGTCTCCTGCTGGTGCTCACTTTCTCTATCGCTAAACCTCTCACAGATCTACAAGTAAACGCAACGGTACTTTGTTTTCAATTGTAAAAACGTTAAAATTGTCTTACAGAAAGATAGTTCAAGGTGGCAGTTAGAAGTAGAGCCTACAGGTAGAGAAGAAAAAGAGGGTGAATGAAAGGATGAGTTTTGACGGCAGCAGGTGTACTTGATAGAGAAAAAAAATATTCTCCAAATCAGGCAGGGGTCACAGGTTCACCACCAGTTTCAAAATAACAGGTCAGGACGTGAGGTGCAGAGGTTTCATCCTGGATGGTAAGGCAAGTGATGAGACGGAATCAGCTCTAAACATACGTTTTGTAACTCTAAGGCAACCCACATAAAATTGAAAAGAGAAAACAGTTGACAGAACTCAAATGAAGGGTTAACACTTGTCCATAGATGTTGGCTGGCCTGCTGAGATCCTACAGTACTTTTTCTGAGGAAAAGAGTAAGCATTCGGCTTACCGAGCCGACAGCCTTCATCAAGATCTGATTTTGTGTGTGTTGTTTTATATGTCAAGATTTTCTCCTGTTTGTTTTGTAACTCTGTTCATCACATTGTTTCCATTTATCCACAGGTGAGGGGATAGAATAGGGAGTACGAAGGCATCTGAATTTCAAAACTTTAGAGAATTTATTTCTCACGTTTCATGAAATTCAAAATCAGGTTTAGTGGGCATTTCACCGCATTCTTTAGTTGCTCTCGGAATTTGCTCTGAGTCACAGCGTAAATACACGTGTTGGTGCAAGAACTGGAAATCTGCAGCATTTCCGATGTGCGGTCTGCTATGTAACGGGGATCGGTGACAGAATCAACAAAACTCCGTCTATAGATAAAAAATACCACGTATGTTGCCCACAACAATATGAAACTACCGGTTATGCTGAAGAGCAAAACGATGGATTTGCGTCGGTTCTCCATCTCCCGGTCCTTGTCATTCTCTCCATTCTTTTGTCCCCGGAGCCCCCTGCGGGTTCGACTGGCCACTAGAATCCGCCTGACAGTTAAAATATTGAACAGCAACATCAGACAGATTGGGAGACAAGGGTTTAAAATGCGATGAAATATCGCAAATATCAACCATGCGGGAGAGTTTTTGTAGCTCCATGTATAAACACAATCCCAGGGAACACCATCAATTATTTCTCCTGGCTTGTATACAAAGCCCCAAGGGACACCCTCCAAACAGGCCAGCGCACTCACTGTCCCGATAACCACAGCTGCCGTTCTCTCAGTGCAATATTTTGTTTTCAGCTTCTCACAGCAAATAGCCACAAATCGATCGACGGTGAAAGCGACAGTCAGCCAGACTGAGGCCGCAGTGCTCGCAGAAACCAACCATAGACCAAGTCTGCACACAGGAGTGATCCGCAAGAATGATCGGGGGAAATAAATCGTCGCGGTCATCCGGAGCAGCGGATCGAAGATAACGACCAGGAGATCGGCCGCTGCCATTCCCACCAGGTAGCGAGTGATACATTTGGAGAGACCGCACTTTCCCCGGGACAGGATCATAATCGCCACTAAGTTCGCTGGAAGAGAGACAGAGAACAGTAAGTTGAGAAAGTACTGAGCAGAAGCCAATGCAGCAGTTTGAGGGGATCCTGTAATATTTCCACTTTATTGTTGCATTTAGCGGTGGGAGGGTTGAGGTTGGGTGCAGTGTTGGCGGAGACAGAGAAGGAGTTTACACAGTAAAATAAAGTCAATGTGATCTGAATACGGATTCCTTACTGATGACGGAAATGTGAAGTGGCAGCGGAAAGCTAAAACTAGGCAACTACTTCCTCACAGCCAGTACTAGCTGAATCGTTTCCTATTAGGACCGAGATGAGGAAAAATTTCTTCACACAGAGAGTGGTGAACCTATGGAATTCTCAGCCACAGGAAACAGTTGAAGCCTGATCATTAGCTATATTTAAGAGGAAGTTAGATATGGCCCTTGTGGCTGAAGGGATCAGGGTTATGGAGAGAAAGAAGGTACAGGGTTCTGAGTTGGATGATTTGCCATGATCATACTGAATGGCGGTGCAAGCTCGAAGGGCCGAATGACCTACTCTGCACGTATTTTCTATGTTTCTAAGTTTCTTTGTTTCTGTCGGCGCCTTCAGCGTTTCCTCTAGCTGAAATGAATAAATCCGGACGCTGGTGGCGGGATTCTTCCATCACACAATCATCAACTTCCATGGCGATCCCATGGGAAAACATGCAATGCTGGAAACCCTGTTCTGGGCAAAACAGAATATGAGGAAAAACATTTACAGTATCTCTCCACAGAACCGTTCTCAGAGAGAACCCTGACACGACTGTTAACTCGTTTCTCGTTCTATACAAGCTGCTTGGGGTTTAGTGTTTCCAGCTTTCCCCGAGTTTGTTTCCTATTCCAGCATTTGCCACCTCACTGACTTTACAACAGAACATTGACTGATTCCGACAGACACAGCGCAGTCTGATACAACATCACCGACAGACATGACACCTCCCACTGAAACCATCAGAGGGAAGCAGGAGAGAGGAATTCAAACTCGGTGCCGCAGTCAGAGTCTCTAACAGTGTCAGATATAGATATAATAGAACACATTTCACAGTATTGTTACCAATGAAGGATCGCATCGGTTGTGTTAATTTGCTCAGCAACGAGTTAATCGTGTTGTCCATCAACTGTTTTATATTCAGTCATATCGCTCACGTTTATTAAAAATTCACAACAGTTTCGTTTTACAACGCAGAACTCCTCACATTTACTAAAATGCTTTGTTTGTTGCAACAAACTCAGAAAATCGCTCACATCTCCGCGTGCTGTAGAACACAATATGTGTAAATGCAGTGCGGCTGCTACAAGACCAAAAACACAGAAACCCGAATATCCTATATTCCTCACAAACGGCTGGGAGAACACTGCCTGGCAGATTCAGTTCCATTGATGTTGGTGGATATGCTGTATTCTTTCAGTGGGTTGTACTCAGATTCAGATCACGGTATCCAGAATCTAGGTTTCTCTACTCCATTCCTGAAATCCGGAACACTGGTACTGGAGAGATAACGGTGGAAAGCAGCGACAGAAACAATCACAACCTTCGAATTAAATTTCAATTCCCACCAACGGCAGCAGACACTGCGGCTTACCGGAAATTCCAAAGGCTGAAATAAAAGGATAGTAAACGTCTTCTATCCGCCAGATGACTGGATACACCATTTCAGTGAGAATCTGTGATTTCAGTTGCTCCTGAACTCACATCTCCGGCAGTCACTTTGAGCTGATGCATTCAAAGCGGCCCTGATTTATACAGAGGATCTGTCTCCAGAGATACTGTTATACCCCTGAATAACTTCCTTAGTTAAGAAATCACAAACAAATCACAAACAAGAGAAAAATATTCCAAATGCAGGGAATCCAAGCAACAAATAGAAAATGCTGTAGAAACACGGTAGGCCCGAAACGTCGACATACTTTTTTCTTTAGATGTTCCCTGGCCTGCTGAATTCCTTGGCAATTGAAGATAAATACAGTGGCATGCAAACGTTCAGGCACTCCTGGTCAAA
Source organism: Hemitrygon akajei (assembly GCF_048418815.1). Taxonomy (NCBI): domain Eukaryota; kingdom Metazoa; phylum Chordata; class Chondrichthyes; order Myliobatiformes; family Dasyatidae; genus Hemitrygon; species Hemitrygon akajei. The sequence goes on along the minus strand of NC_133151.1, from coordinate 29,174,489 downwards.
ATTTCTGTTACTAGGAATAGGTAAGCGAGTAAAATATCACCTGATTTCCAAAAGGCATAAAGTGTGGGGTTCATTACGTTCCTGTCATTCTCTGGTACGGAGTGAGTGTGTGGGTTTCATTCTCTGCCTCTCAGTCTTGGGTACAATGTAAGTGTGTTGGGTTGATTCTGTACCTGACAATCACTGGTACAGTGCGAGAGTGTGGGGTCCATTCTGTACCTGTCAGTCACTGGTATGAGGTTTGCTCTTTTTTTTTTTGCTTTTTGTTCCGTAACTCCGTCATTGTAATTTCATGAATAATTGGCTGCATTTCTGTTGATACTACATTTTTCTCAACGATATTAAAGTTCCTCCAGCTGATTTTTTTTTGCCCTACATAATGACAGTTTGAATGAAGCTGGTTATATTGGTATCGTACTTAAAAAGTTATTGAGTCGGAAACGGGGCCATCGGCCTACAATACATTTGCAACAACTGATTATTAATTTAAAAGAGTGGAGAAACTGTCATCTTTAACTTTTTAATTTAAACTATAGGAGTCCATTTAAATCTCCAAGTGACCATGGGTAAAGAGATACAGTACTGAAGCACAGTGAAAACGTGATTTACAGCCTATGAATTCAGATAATTGGCATAACCCGTGCAACAATAGAATGCAGAATAAAGTCGGGTTTCCTCCTCCTAATGTTAAAGTCGGCCTGCCTGTACCTTCCTGTGGTGTAATGACCGGGACCATACACAATGGTTCAGGGTTGGACAGATCTCTGTTCTTATAGTTCCAACTGAGCTCTGCACTTGCATTCTATACTTTCAGCCAATGACGACACGACTCCATCGATTCTGAACTGACGGAGTGAACTAAGCCGCTAAATTCCGAGATCTGTCCTCGTGTTTTCCAGGGTCCCTCTGGCTCCCTGTATTGCTTCACATTCCAGCATTTGTTATATATCCCATGGCCTTGCTTAGATTCTCCGCCTGCATCGGCTGACATCCCCACAGACATGTACCCTCTCGGTTTAACCCTTACGGGTCACATTTGACAGCAGTAAGAACACACTAAATGCCATTATTTTAGCCGACAATTGATGGCTTTTCTGAAAGTGACCCAAAATGCGCAAAAGTGAAAATATTTCAAAATGTTATACATTTGTAAACATGCTACAAATTGTTGTACATTGAGGCTGATCTGGGTCAAATTTGTCCTGTATCTGTTGAAATGGATTTTAGATCTCGGAAACATTAAGTAAGGATTAATCACCCATTTATTAATGTCAGATGTGTTATGTATGCATTCTAAATAGATCTATGGTTCAAATTTTGATACAGACACTTGTTATGAGGGGATTCTTGGGCCGGGTCGAAATTGACCCGGACCATACTATGAAGATATAGTATATGAACAGGTTTCCTGGGTTTAAAGGAAGAGTTTCCCATTATCCATCTCAAACGTCACTTTTACGTTACTCCACTCATACGAGATGAATGTTATTACAATATTAATTCATATCAGAACAGGAACAATCTGTAAATATTTGTCGATATTTAGGAATGTAATTCAACCCCTGTATCCCTCGTTATCTTAAGCTGCTGGATGCCCCGTCCTTTTCGATCTTCCTCACAGGGACAGGGAACTCCTGAATGTTGACCGGCTGGACTGGAAGTGACTCCCAAATGTCAGACATGGACTTAACCAATAAGATCAGCTCCCGAGTGACTAAATCATCCGAATCCAGTAATGTTTAGATATCAGTCCTAACCTTCTCTCAGCCAGATCTCTGTAATGGCTGAATCACCGTGCAATGTACTAATCCAGGTCCTAGGTACGTCTGCCTTAACTGCTCTACACCCTTCACTGAAATTTACACACTTCTGCCCATGGTGCCACTGTGCTCATTAAGGAGGCCCCATCTTGATTTTCTTTTGGCATTCCTCGACCTCATCTCTGCCTTCTGCTCAATGAGACTTGCTGACCGGTGACAATAGTTCCCAACACCACTCCCACCCTCTACCGCCTCATGCCACGTTTTAACTCTTCAGGACAGCTCCATCAAAATTCCCGGTCAGAATATCAGCCCCCATTCAGTACTGTGTAACCCCTCCTCCTTGCACCATTCCCCCCGATCCTGGAAGACAGCACAATGATCTCTGCTCCTGATGCCCACCCTCCTGCCCCAGATTGTTAGCCACACGTTTCCCTGTACAACCTCACCATCTCTTTCCTCACAAGCATGTGACAACGGAATTAATCCTACAGATCCCATGTCCTACTTCTTGCAATCTCGCTTATTTCCATGGATACTCATGTCTGTGTTCCCGCCCGCCCCGACTAAAGTTTTTTTTTGCTGCTTTTCATTCATATTCTTCCATGTGTTGTATATTTATGACTCTATCTGATAGCCTCTTGGCAATGAAAATTCTTTTAATATTCTTTCAGAGTTCTTGCTTGATTCAGCTCAGGGTATTTACATATGAATTTGCAGACAAAGGAGACTGCACGCATATTAAAACAGAACACTTTAATAGAACTCGTACGAATTCAATACAGAAAGAAAAACAATTCTCTACAGTAATAGCAGTACAGAAATCAAACTAATGCATATCATCCACCAAACAGGCTGATTTTGATGGATTTGTAATTTGTACTTTTGGAGTACAAATTCGACATTGTCGCCCTCGCTCATACCCTTTCCCTCGCGTCCTTGCCCTCGCAATCTCTTCTCGCGATGTGAGCCCCTTGCGGGCTCGACTCGCTGCGAGAAACCGCCTGACCGTCAGAATATTGAAGAGTAAGATCAGAAAGAATGGAACGCAAGTGGTAAAATGCGATGCAGTTTCGCAAATATCAACACGCCGAGAGTTTTTGTAGCTCGGTCTATGAACATAATCCCAGGAAACACCATCAGCTATTTCTCGAGGACCGTGCAGAAAGCCCCAGGGGACAGTCACCAAACAGACCAGCACATTCACTGTCCCGTTAACCACAACAGCCGTTCTCTCGGTGGAATATGTTGTTTTCAGCTTGAAAACGGACACAAATCGATCGATGGTGAAAGCGACAGTCAGCCAGACTGAGGTCGCAGTGCTCGCCGAAAGCAACCAGTCACCGGGTCTGCACACAGGAGAGATTCGAAACATTGATGGTGAAAAAAAATCAGACCAGTCCGCCAAGGCAGAGGATCCGATATAACGACCAAGATATCGGCGCTGCCATTGCCACCAGGTAGATAGTAACACAGTAGGAGAGACCGCACTTTCCCCTGGACAGGATCACAATCGCCACCAAGTTCGCTGGAAGAGAGACAGGGAACAGCAAGTTGAGAAAATACTGAGCGGAGGTCAATGCAGCAGTTTGCGGAAATCTTGTAAGATTTTCATTTTATTGTTGCATTCAGCGGTGCATTCAGGGTCGAAAGAGGCACGGAGCTGGCGGAGACAGAGAAGGAGTTTACACAGTAAAATAAAGTCAATATGATCTGAATACGGATTCCTTACTGATGACCGAAATGTGAAGAGGAAGCTGAAAGCTAAAATAGCGTAACTACCTCCTCAGAGTCAATACTGGATGGGACATTTTCTACCGGCGCTTTCCGCGTGTCACCTGAATGATGTTAACAAATCCGGACGCTGATGGCTAGATTCTTCCATTAGACAATCATCAACTTCCCTGGCGATTCCTGTCAGCGTCAGAATAGCCGGATAAAAACAGGAAATGCTGGAAACACTCATCCGGGCAAAACAGAATATGTGGAAAAACAGTTAAAGTATCTCCCCTCAGAACTCTTCACAGAGAGACCCCTAAAACGAATGTTAACAGGTTTCGCTTCCATACAAACTGACTGGGTCTCAGTGTTTCCAGCATTCCCCGAGTTTGTTTCCTATTCCAGCATTTGCCACCTCACTGACTTTACATCAGAATATTAACTAATTCCACAGATACAGCACAGTCTGACACACCTCACAGACAGACATGACGCCTCCCACTTAATCTATCACGGGGAAGCAGGGGAGAGGAATTCAACATCCAGTACAAACACACTGCCATAGTCTGCTGTCTGTAACAGTGTCAGATGTCGATATAATAGAATACGTTTCACAGTATTGATAACAACGACGCACTGCGCCCGATGTGTTAATTGACTTAGCAACGAACTCACTGTGTTGTCCATAGTCTGATTGTCGCACCCAACTCAGAAAATTGTTCACATACAACTGCAGAGGATCAATTAGTATACTCGTCGCGAGCTGTATAAAAACAATATTTGCAAGTGCAGTGCAGCTGCTACATGACCAAAACCAGAGAGACACGAACATCCCATTACTGATCACAAACTGCTGGAGGAACGCTGCCGGACCCGCTCAGTTCCACTGAAGTTCGTGGATTCGCTGGATTCTCGCAGCGGGTTGCATTAAGGTCACTGAATCCACAGACCCAATATTTCCATTTCATTCAAATGCGAACACTGAGACTCCACAGATGACAGTGGAAACCAGTGACAGAACAATCACAACGCTGAATTAAAATTCAACTCCCACCAACGGCAGCTGACACTGCGGCTTACCGGGAATTCCAAAGACTGAAATAAGTGGATAGTAAACGTCTTCTATCCGCCAGATGACCAGATACACCATGCCAGTGAAATTATTATTTTTCTTTTGTTCCTGAACTGACGCATTCAAAGCGGCTCTGGTTTTTACAGAGGATAAGTCTCCGGAGATAGTGTCATACCCCTGACTAACTTTCTTAACTACGGTCAGTAGAATAAACGCTTTAAATTAATTTCATTCTCTGATGTAAGTCACAAACAAGAGAAAAGCTGCAGATACAGGGAATCCAAACAACACACAAAACGTGCTGGAGGAACATCTTAGGTCCGAAACGTCGTTTGTGCTCTTTTCCGCAGATGCTGCCTGCAGCATTTTTTTGCCGGTTTCTCTCATGTGAATATTGGGCAGATAGATGACAAACGAAGTAAAATTCTGGGCATTATCTCAGCAGTGTCTCATCGGTAAAAAAAAATATGCCAGAGCTTTAACCAACAATGATCGAGCTTTGTCACGGAACAGCTATATTTACAGATTTCACGTTTATGTTTATTTATCAATAAACGGATTCGGCCGACTCTGACCGACGCCTAATTTCTGTCCCAGCAGTTTCTAATTTTGAAATGCCCTTGTGTCATTCAGCTCATTACTCGGCGCGCATGCAGGCGCACACAAACCCACACGGAGAAGGGGAGAAAGAAGGGAGAGGGGGAGCGAGAAGGTGAAGTAGAGGGGCGGGAGAAGTAGAGGGGAGTAAAAGGAGAGGGAGAGGGTTCATTCCATATCTTCAAATCATCAAGTTTCTGGAACATTGCGAAACAGGGGTTTCATTCTGGACCTGTCAATCTCCGATGCAGTGTGAAACTATGCGGCTCATTCTGACAGGTAGAAATCTAAGTTGTGCATTACATTATAGAATCAGTTTGAACGGGACACCCGCATCCCATCTCGTTCAGCACAAGTGGACCTGTTATCCTGACTCCAGTCAATGGCCCATTCGAATATTACACAAGCAAAATAAATAAAGTCACACTGTTCACTTGCGGTAACTGATAATAATTGCATCTTCTAGATCCAGTAAGCGAGTATTATTCTCTAGATTTGCTAAGTATGCCCGCCGAACAAGAATCTCATTGTGCATATGGTGGCATGTATGCAATCTGATTTAAAATGTTACGTTGAACTTTGAACTGTTTAATGCCAGTTGCTAAACTGACGTTCTGTTTTTGATAAGAAAAGCTAGAACTATGTTCCTCTAAACGTCTCTGCTTCTTTCTTTTGTTCTGTACAGTATAAAAAATAACATGGCGAATTAAGCAGCCCCCGTTACAGGCTGGATTACTAACCAAATTGCGAAACAGAAACCAATGCAAAAGGGCAAAGTGTTAACTGGATGTCCAGGTTCAGGAGGACTCACTGTATCACTCGGATGTTTTGATGTTCCCTGAGTTTTGTTTAGATTCGTCTACTCCTTGCATTAGAAGCTGGCCGCAGGAGACGCTGACATTCTATTCTCATTGTCTGTTAGTTAGAGGGATATTCACGAACAGGAGTTACTATCTCAGTATCTGATGAAGGGGACGATGCAAGCTGTAGTGTGTAGTTGATTGCAGTCTCAATGCAGATACTTCTTTAAACAACGGGGTTACATTTCCTCCCCCATTAATGTGTTCTCACTCGCATAAAATCAATTTTACGGCCACAAGTACAAAAAGCTGAAGAACTCAGCAGGTCGGGCAGCATCCTTGTAAACACCCACCAGCCATCCGTCCTCAGCACATCTTCCGGCATTCCTAACTGAGATACAGTTGTTGTTGTTGTGCTTACTTACAACTCCATGAAACTTCCCATCAACAAGTCCTTCTCTATACCTTCTGCCGTCTTCAACGGGATCGTATCAGCAATCGTATCTTTGTGTGTGGGTATGTATACGCCTGGAGGAAAGTACGTGTTTATTCCATGTTAACCTCGCTGCCGGTTAGTGCTGGTAGTACTGGAATTATACCGTGCCGAGTCTGCAGTCCGAAGAATGGTTTACTATTTGTTTCCTCCTCGTGTTGACAGGTATAAAGCTCCTCGTCCACACTGGGTTGAGTGTGGTCTTTGTTGGGCCAAGTATTCACTATATAGTGTGGAGCATGAGCATCTTATCTGCACAACGGAATGGTTGCTACTGCGAATCCACTCTGTGGTGTATCGGCACAGAAATAAATAAACATTTCACTATTTCATTTCCATCATTACCCCGGCTTCAGCGGGACATCCTTTCAGCATTACTCGGCGTCCCCTCTATCATCAGCTGAATGATATCTGCTGACCTATCACATTGGTTTCCACCATCTTGCCGAAGAATTATGAACTCTCGCTAGTGCTGCCTGCGAAACCACTGGTGGGGGTCTTTGCTCCCTTTCATCTTAAGAGTAACCTGTCGTCATTGCACAGGTCCCACCTGCCCTGGAAGAGTGTCCCGATGATCCCTATAACCGAAACTGTTACACCGCAGCCAGTCCTTGGACATTTAACTGTACTGCCTCTCTAAGTTCTTTTCCCGCTTGCACCTGAGACAGGGAGTAATCCTGGGATCATCACAATAAAGGTCCTCCTTCCTAAACGTATAAGTTAATTCTGTTTCGCTTTTATAGAACGTTATCTCTCTTCAGCTTCAAGTCTCCCTCTCCCTATCCCACGCCCTCCCCCCATTCCTCACGGTACCCCACCGCTATTATTCACATTCCCAGTCACTGCCCCTTCCCCTCCCTTTCACCTCGCCCTCAGTAACTCCCCCCTCTCCCTCTCCACCCCACTGTCACCCTCTTCTTTCTACCCATTGTGGACTGCGATATTTCTCTGCTCACACTGCCTGTGCCTGCTCAGAGTTATGCTTACCACCGGCACCAGTGAGCAATGTGCGTCCCTGACTAACATCAATCAAACTCACCACGAACACATAATTGCTATATCACGTGAACAACACCTCCACTCACAATGTCTGCATTGAACACAAGTCCAAATAAATCTAAATCACTTCTTGTTTTGCTCTGTGTGATTTATATCCTTCCATTCTGTATATTAATGTACCTTCAAATAGCCTCTGTGTAATGATATTGTTTTAAAGTGGATTCATTGATTTCGTTTTTTATTCAGCTCAGGCTATTTATATATACATTCGCAAACAAAGGAGACTGCACAAATCTTGAAACCACAGAATTTGTTAGAACTCGTGCGATTTTCATATAGTGCAAAAGAAGTTATATGTAGTAGCTGTATGTAATCCAAAATATACTTATCATCCACTAAAAAAGCCCGATCTCAATGATAGAGTGTATTGCCACAGTCTTCTCTCTCTCCTCTCTCTCTCTCTCTCTCTCTCTCTCCTCTCTCTCTCTCTCTCCTCTCTCCTCCATCTCTCCTCTCTCTCTCTCTCTCTCTCTCTATTCTATTTGCTCTGCCTCTCCCACAAGCCCAACCCTCGCGCTCACCCTCGCGACATCTTCCTCATGTCCTATCCCTCGCTCACTCTCATTCAGTGTTCTCCATCGCGCCCTCTCACTCATGGCATATCCCACGCGCTCACTCTAGCGTCATCTGCATGACATCTCTCCCTCACGTGATCTCCCGCGCGCCCTTTCCTCGCGATGTCTCATTCGCTCTCTCCTTCGCTCCCTCTGCTCTCGCCCTGTCTCCGGCCCGCTCTCACATTCTCTATCTCTCACAGAGAGACAACAGAACGTAACGGTGCTTTGTCTTCAATTGTAAACAGGAAAATACTCTTACAGCAAAATAGTTCAAGTTGGCAGTGAGAGGGTGAACCAACAGGTAGAGAAGGAGGAGGAAGAGGCAGATGAAGGGAAAGACGGGTTTGGTCGGGGAGCAGGAGTAGTTGATAGAGACTAGAATATACTCCAAGATCAGGTAGTTATGTCAGAAACCGGGAAGCAGGGGTAACAGGTTCGCCTCAGGCTTCAATTTAACAGGGGGTACGTGAGGCGCAAAAGCGATTTCTCTGTTATCGTGAGGTCAATGATGCCGTGGGGATCAGCTGTAAATAGCTATTTTGTAACTCTTAGGCAAAAGCACACAAAACGGGGAAAAGAGTAAACAATTGGCAAGATTCTGATGGAGGGTCGCGGCCCGAATCCGTCGACATTCTACTCTTCCATAGATGCTGTCTGGCCTGCTGAGTTCATCTCGAATTTTGTGTGTGGAAAGAATAAACAGTCGACGTTTCGGGCCGAGACCCTTCATCAGGATTTGATTTTGTGTGTGCTGTTTTGTATTTCGAGTGAAATGCAGACGTTCTCGTGTTTGTTCTGTAACTCTGCTCATCACATTGTTTACATTTACCTACAAGTGGGGTGGTAGAATAGGGAGCATGAAGGCAGCTGAGTTGTAATACTTTACAGCTTTTCTAACCTTTCATGAGTTTCAAAATCCGAATCAGTTGGTATTTCGCCGCGATCTTTAGATTCTCTTGGAATTGCTCTGAGTCAGGGCGTAAAAGCACGTGTTGGTGCAGGAGCTGAGAACCTGCAGCATTGACGCTGTCTGTTGTGTGATGTAAAGGGGATCTGTGACAGAATAATAGTAACTAATGGAAATCCGCTGAAAGAGAGAAAATACCCACAAATGTTCCCCACAAGAATATGAAACTACCAGTTATGCTGAAGAGCAAAACAATGGTAGAATCCTCCTGACAGGCAGAATTATTGAACAACAATATCAGAAAGAATGGGACATAAGGGGTCAAAATGAGGTGAAACATGTCGAATGCTGCCCAAGAGGGAGAGTTTGTGTTGCTCAGAATATAAACACAATGCCAGGGAACATCATCAATTATTCCTCTGGGCCCGTGTATAAAGCCCCACGGACAATCTCAAACAGGCCCAGCACACTCACTGTCCCGATAACCACAGCCGCCGTTCTCCTCGTTGCAATATTTTGTTTTCCAGCTTTCTCACAGCAAATAACCACAAATCGATCGACGGTGATGAACCGACAGTCAGCCAGACTGAGGCCGCAGTGTTCGCAGAAACCAACCATAGACGGAGTCTGCACACAGGAGTCATGAACAGGAATGATCGGGGAAAATAAATCCCAGCAGTCATCCTCAGCAGCGGATCCGAGATAACGACCAGGAGATCGGCCGCTGCCATCCCCATCAGGTAGCGAGTGACACATTTGGGGAGACCGCAACTTTCCCCGGGACATGATCACGATCGCTACCAAGTTCGCTGGGAAGAGAGACAGGGATCAGCAAGTTGAGAAAAAAAACTGAGCAGAAGCCAATACAGCAGTTTGAGGGGATCCTGTAATATTTCCACTTTACTGTTGCATTCAGCGGTGGAAGGGTCGAACGAGGGCGCAGAGCCGGCGGAGACAGAGAAGGAGTTTACTCAGTTACATAAAGTCAATATGAACTGAACACGGATTCCTTACTGATGAGAGATATGTGCAGTGGCACAAAAATCTAAAACTAGGTAACTATGTATCAGAGTCAATATGGGATGAACATATTCTACTGGCGCCTTCTGCGTCTCGTCTGGATGAAATAAATTAACCCAGACGCTGATGGCGTGATTCTTCCATTAGACAATTATAAACTTCCATGGCGATCCCTGTCAGAGACAGAAAAGCTGAAGCACGGAACAAAAACAGGAAATGCTGGAAACGCTCATGTAGGCAAACACAGAATATGTGGAAAAACAGTTAAGGTATTTGTCCTCAGAATTGTTCTCAGGAAGGACCCTTGACACGAGTGTTAACTGGTTTCTCTTTCCATACAAGCTGCTTGGGTCTCAGTGTTTCCAGCATACCCCGATTTTGTTTCCTATTCCAGCATTTGCCACCTCACTGACTTTACAACAGAACATTGACTGATTCCAACAGATACAGCATAATCTGACACAGCCTCACAGACTGTCATGACGACTCCCACTGAATCCATCACAGGGAAGCTTGGGAGAGGAATTCAACGTCCAGCAGCAAACTCAGTGCAGTAGTCAGATGTCTGTAAAGATGTCAGGTGTAGATATTGATAACTATGAAACACCACGTCGGTTGTGTTAATTGGACTCAGCATCGACTTCATTGTGTTGGTCCATCATCTGCTTTTATATTCAGTCATCGCACACATTTATTAACAATCCACATCAGGTTTCGAGTTACAGCATGCAACTCTTTCACACTTGCTGCAGTATTACTACAGTCGGGTGGTTTGATTGTTGCAACTAACTCAAACAAACACTCACAATTCAAATGCAGACAATCAATTGGCATAAGCTCCATGGACCTGTATAAACACTAAATTTGCAAATGCAGAGCAGCTGCTACAAGACCAAAGCAGAGACCCGATCATCCCATTATTAATCACAAACTGCTGGCAAAACGCTGTCAGGGCCGGCTCATCTCACAGAGATTGGCCGATTCACTGAATTCCGGCAGCTGTTTGATTTAGATATAAATCCCAAAGTCTATATCCCCGGTGTTTCCATTCAATTCCTGCAATGCGGAATACTAGGACTGGAATGTGAAATTTTTAAACCAGCGGCAGAATCAATCACAACATTGAAATTAAACTTTAACATCCACCCACGGCAGCTGACCCTGCGGCTTACTGGGAATTCCATAAGGATGAAATAAAAGGATATGTGAACATCTTCAATCCGCCAGATGACTGGATACACCATTTCAGTGTGAATCTGTGATTTCTGTTGCTCCTGAATTCACAGCTCCGGCAGACCGCTGATGCATCCAAGCAACCCTAATTTATACAAAGAATCTATCTCCAGAGATACGGTTATACACCTCACTGACTTTCTCAGTTATAGTTGCTTGAAGAAACACTTTAATTCAATACAATCCAGGCTCCTTGTTCCTCGTTCCACGTCCGGGACCGCGCTTTCCTAGTGTTAGACCTAGTCCAGGTCCGGTGTCCTTGTCTCGTCCAGGGCCAGTGTCGATGCTCAGTGTCGTTTCTTCCTGACGGTCCCCTTGTTTTCTTGAGCCGCGTAGTCCTGCTCATAGAACTTCAGAGTCTGTGTTTTGCATTTGGGTCCGCTACCACCCCCACCCCCCCCCCCCCCCATGACAGCGACAGATAAGAGAAATTCTGTCTTGGACTGATGGACGTTAACAGATAAAATTGTTTACAATTATACAGAAGATGACAGTCACAATTGACGTGTGTCTTCCCTCAGGTCCCGGTGAATGTAACTTTATTGAATCCAGACTGTGCAGGAAGAGTTTTCATCATTTTCCACTGAGAGGTGAATAAGCAGACATGCAATGAAGGTTAAATATCAGGAGGTGACTACAATCCATTTCCTGGAGTGGATTCTGGATTTTAAAAGATTAGCAGGTGACTGAATACGGGATGGAAACCTGCTTCTCAAAGACGGTACTAAACTATGACTAAACTAATCGGTTCACATAATTGTTCATTATTTCTCTTTCCAACTGTTCTTAAGTTCTATTTCCATCTCCCTGTCATTTGTGAACTTGCAGATGCCACATGTAGCTCACTCAGACAGATCACTGATGAAGATTGTGTCCATCGGGTTCTGAAGCTCCGATCTCTTCGTCTCCCCAGGAAGACTATATCTGCCGCTTAGAAGAGTAAAACCAATCCATCAGTCTGTTTGCAGTTTGTCAATAGACTTTCAATCCATGTCAGCACTTTTTACTACGATATGATGTCCTTTATTTATAGAATGGAAATGTACATACCAAATTCGTCTCATGCAACAATAATCTATGTATATATGTTATCTATGTGATCTTATATATTCATATGTATATGTGTGTATGTGTTTCTAATGCTAATGCATTATTCTGTTAAGTTGGATCAACTACCGTAACAACTATTCCATTCTCCTTTACACTCGTGCACTGGAAATGATATTAAACATTTTTGAATCTCACAGTTAGAGGAAAAGTTTGTTTAGGACATGAGCCAAACACCGGCAAATGGGAATAGATCAGGTTAGACTCCTGGTATGGGCTGAATGGCCTGTTTCACGCTCTACAGCTCTATGACTCTAATAGTTCAAATACTTACTAACTGGTTTGCCAACTTTTTCTTATATATGTTTCCACATACACTCATGTTAGTATAATACCGACCATACTTCATTTATAAAACCCCTTTATATATAGTTTGTCAAGTCCCCTTAAGGCTCTGCGTAGATTTCATATTCCGCATTATATTCCCTCCAAATTATCTATTACTGAAATATCATGGTGATTCTTTTTTCATGATTCAATAAATACTGGTGTGAAATTGTTACACTCTAGGCTTTCACGTTTTCCAGACCAAAAGGATTTGGAAGATGACCAACGATGCAACTCTCTCGGTATAAGCTGACTTTCTTTGTTAGAATCTCGAAGGACACGGCCCAAGACATCAATGCAGCCTTTGACAGAACGTGCCATCAAATTGGCGTTGATAAAACAGAATTAAGCAGGAAGCAAAGCGATGACACCCTCTCGAACCAGAATTAGATTTTTTTTGTGTGGCTGTCAGCGGTCGATCATCCCAGCTCCAGTGTATTTTCTGCAGGTCTCCCTTGGAACTGTCGCCTGGCTGAACAGCATTCAGCTGCTTCAGTAATAATTCCCCCTCCCATTTCAGAGTCACAAGTGATCATATTCACTGAATTATTTCAGCAGCTTTAGATCCATTTCCCATTTTTGGGAAATCAAAGCACAAGATTCCCTGCATGCACCAAGTCATTTGATGAATCCTGGACGAAGCACAAAGAGCATACTCACAACAGGGGTTCCCAGGCAATCGCTATCTCCAGCAAACAAGGTTACACGATCTACCAATGGCATTTAATACTCCTATTATCGGAATGACTGTATTATCAGAACACTTGGGGTTATTGTCTGCAACCAATCACTTATAGTCTACAGTGGTCTGGATTGAAGATTAAATTAGCTGTAAAGTGCAGAGCATTGTAGAAACGGGACTTTGAGTTCTTCTGATATCAGTTTCATTAAAACTCTATTTATGGGTCATCAGCAACTGAGGTGCCGGCTGCCGGCTGGACTGTGTGTTGGGAAACTCCTATTGTTTGGAGTAGGTGAATACAAAGAGATGGGATAGAACATGCAACGGCTCATATACTTTTCTGAAATGAAGCAGTCGGACTGCTTCCTTAATGTCCACTTCTTTTCTTCTCTGTCCTGATGTTGTTGTTGTATTTTAACAGCCATACTTTTTGGACTATTGGTTGGGTATTGCTTCCAGACCATTGTAATTTGTAAAATTTTAAATTCAATACATTAGAAGAAGGAAGACATTAGAGTAACCGCTACTGCAGAGTGTTTTTTTTAAATTCCGAGTAAAACATAGACAAAAGCAATCCAGTTTGTATTTGAGGGTACGAGAGAATGCATCGGCATTTGTGAAACCGATCAGGATGGAGTTACAAACACATCATCAAGATTTGCCCTATGTATTTATTTAACATCCGCGTGGACGATTGCTGTAAGCAGGAAATGTATAAACATCCTGAAAGCGGCAAGATTGTTTTTGCTATTTGCACATCAAACAAGCACAGACCTCAGAGCACAACACAAGTAAACAATGGGAGCAATATTTCAGACATACGCCGATGTTTTGTTATTGAAACAGTGACCAGGAATGGGAGGAATCACCATTACACAGGCATAAACCATTGACAATCCCAGGACCAGGAAATGAATGAAAACCAGGAGACAGATGGGAGATTTTACCAAGAAGCAGATGATGTCATGGGATTGTGTTCCAGGCAAACATAATCTCGGAACAAAAATATTGTGACCAGCAGGGAGGTGGTTGCGTTTCGATACAAGATAATGGAATGTGCATCACGGAATGAGTTACCAGAGAATTGAAGGATAGCCAGTGTCGTTTAGGAAGGGCTCTAAAATAAACCAGTTTCATTATAAGCTGTTGAGGCTGATATCAGTTGGTGGCAAGTTATTTGAAGGTATTCTAAGGGACTGGATATCGAAGTATTTGGAGATAAATAGACTGATTAGGGATAGGCAGCATGACTTTGGCCGTGGTAGGATATGTCTAACCTCTTCCAATAGGTGGAGGGATTCCGAAGAAAACCTCTCAATTCTGCCTTCCCAGAGTACAACACCTTACATGTTATTTCTCTGCCCACATTTTCCAACTGGCCAATGTTCTGCTGAAACTTTTGGCAACTTTCCTCACTATCCACATCCTTACCAACTGCTGCGTCCCTGCAAACCTACAAATCAGCCCACTTTCTCTGTCGGAAGGCATATGTTCACTCCTCTTTCCTTGAGTTGTCCTACGTTCTTACGTTCTCCACGATGCCCCTGTTGTTTCTAATGTTTTTACAAAATACTTTGGTGTTCCTCTCGAGTTGTGTTCATCATTTAACACTGTTGATTATCTGTTTAATTTCACAATGCTAACATATTTATCAAGATCCTTGACTAATTTTCACTTCTAAAACTTTCGTTATGGTTGCGTTTCCTTCTGCACTGTAGCTGCAACATCTCTGATCATCCAATGTTCCTAGAACTTGCATTCTTGTACCTCGCCCCTTACCGAAAGTATTTGAGTTCTGATCCACTCGTCTTTAAATAATCCTCACAGCTCAGATGTGAGCTTACCCAATCGCACTTTCTCCTGGTCTCTACGTTCCCCAGTTCCTGCCTAAAATATTTTGATTAGCTTGTAAACTCACGCAAAATTCTGGATAAATTCAGCAGACCAGACAACATCTATGGAAAAGAGTAAACCAGCTGAAAATTAAGATTGAGACCCTTCATCAGGACTGGAAAAATAGATGAGAAGTCAGGGAAACTGGCTGAGTGGAAGGAAGGAAGAGGTACAATGTTGTAGGTGATCATTAGCTTTCTGTTAGTTTAGCAAATTCACCCAAGGTTGCGTCATTTGGGATAACTTTTCAAAATAGTGTCCCACAGAATTTATCAGTTGCAATGGCCATGCCCAAATTCAAGTTTTCTAAATGTTCTAACGCAGCAGCCTCTACCACCACCCCTAGCAGTGAATCCTACATATTATCTGTGTTTAATTAAGAAACTCACACATTCTACCCTGTACTTTCCTCCAATTACTTTAAAATCTTTGTCTCATTTTAGCCACCTGCATCTTGGGAAAAATTAACTGGCTGTCCAATGTAACTAAGTCTACTATAATCGTGCGTTTCTCTTTCAACTTACCACCCATCCTGCTTCCTTCCAGAGAGAAAATCCCTATCTTACTCCACCTACCCTCACAAGTCATGATCTATGAAGTTCAATATTTGAAATAAATTTATTGTCAAAGTAAACATGTGTCACCATATACTACCCTAATATTAATTTCCTTGCGGCATACACAGTAAATACAAAGAAACACAATGGAATCAATGAAAAACTGCACACAATAAAGATGCTAAAGAGCTAAAGTCAAAACAACAGCTAAGGAAGTAAATAAGAGAAATGAAATAAAATTATAATAATATAAGGTTAATATTGAGAACTTTGTAGACACGCTCAGTGTTGGGAAGGTCTTTGCCTGTGATGAACCGGCTACATCCACAGCTTTTCAATTGTTATTCCGTTCAAGGATATTGGTGTTTCTACACCAGACCTGATGCAACCAGTTAGTATATTCTCCTCTGTACATTTATAGATATTTGTTAAAATTTCAGATGGCCTACCCAAATGTGCACAAACATACATAGTATAGGCTGTAACTGCTGGCAAATCCTTCCAGAATGCCAACAATTTCCGCTCCTCTGAGTCTCCATACTAAGAGAATCTCAGCCAATATTGGGGAAAGTGCAGCCACACACTATTCTGTTGCTGTCACATCTTTCTATAACATGCCTATATTTCTGGTCCTCTTTCACATGTTGGCATTTCAACAACAACAATAGGTTCAATCATCACAGTGATATTTGTTTCTTCTCTTCGCGCTCATTTTAAAAAAAACCTTTGGAAATTGAAGTACCTATCATTCAATGTCTCCTTTGTCAAGTGTCATTACATCCGGAAAGAAGCCCAATGGGAACGAGATAATTGACAGTGTCCATTAATTGCAGTCCAGTGTCACAGTTGTACAGGATTCTGTCCTGGAAATGCTGGGGTTG